>NW_008824411.1:3123677-3150880 GCF_000699105.1 Pygoscelis adeliae | reverse complement strand
TAGAAGCAAACTGTTTAGCAGATGTCCAGAAGCTGGTAAAGGCTTTCAACATGATTTGATCCAAAAGAAAATTAAGTACTTCTGTGTTTCTGAGTTACTATATAGCTAAGAAAATATTTGTTGCATGTGTACACCCAAATTGTGGTGTTATCATTCAAGACCTTGCAGCTCTAAACAGTGTCGTTATCAGAAGCAGTGTTTGCAGGAAGAGACTATGAAAGGTTAAACTTGCCTGTCCCCAGTGTTGGCCCGTGTTTTCTTCCAGGAAGAAAAGTTCTGAGAATACTGACATCAAATTAGCAGAAGCTTCCCTAGCTGAGATGCAGGAAAAGTAGAGAGGATAATTTTGTTGGCCTGCTGTGAATATAACCCTCTTTTCTATTTGGGTGTATGTTTCTGTTACAAAAGCTACCCTTGTAGCTATGCTGAAACCTGAGCTATTGGAAATCTGTTAAACCTTTTAAAATGCATGAATCTCTGTGGAAGTATGGGATGGATGTCTGCTACAGAGATAGTTGATAGTGGACTGATAGACATTGCTGCTATTCACTGCGTGGTGGGAATTTTTGTGCTACTGAACACTACGCTTTCCTGCATTTGAGCTATTAATGAGATAGTTTTAGGCTGATCATTAAATTATTTTTCTATATTTTGTTGGACCCAATAACCATATTAAACATATACAAATATGTTTCAGAATTAAGGCAAGAAGTGTTCTGAATTAAACTTGACCTCCCAGTTCTTGTCGCTCAACCTTTCTTATTTGACTTTCTAATGAAGCTAAAAGTGTTGAAACTACCTTTCCCTATAGTGTAGCTAATGTAGAAAACTTCATAAACTCTGTTGAAGTGATCAGGAAAGTAACTCAGCAGTGATGTGCCTGAATCTCTTAGCTCTGGTTTATCAATCTTTCAATCTCCTTTTTCCTCTAATTTCTTTTTTCCACTGGCTGAGAAAATATCTGAGAAACATAAAAGTGTTCTCAAGCTAAGCAGATTTGTTTGTCACGCACACAATCCACAACTGCTTGAATTTGGTCTGTTTTCTGTGATACAAGCCCAGCACTAGTGTTTTAATACACTATTGTAGAGATCCAGAGAGAAACTTCCAGTAAGAAAATGAAAAGGGCATACACATAGCTTTCCTGTATTTAGAAGTGCTAACTTTTTAAGAAGTTTGGAGGCTTGGCAATTAAAAAAAAAAAAAATAAAAAATCAATATAAGCCATAAATAGTAGGTGGGTTTTACACAAAATATACTAAATGAGAGTTGAAGTCCACCAGTTGCAGAATAAAATACATAATGAGGAGCTATGGGTATATCTGACTTGAAAATAACTCTGTAAACTTGCTATATTTTTCAGTACTTCAGAGAAAGTAATGTAATTACCTATTGGTAATGACAGGGAATATTGAAATTAGCTGATACTTTAATGTTATGAAAGTAAATATTCACATGTATCTCTGTTGAAAAGAAAATAATTTCATTGCTTTATTTTCAAGCATTGGTGATTTTGTCCATTAACTAAACAGTAGACTGCCCATGCTCCAATTTTTCCAGTTATTAGTTGGCATATTCATGTAATAGCTTAGTCATTGCAGTGCTCTGTTCTATAATTTCTGGTTGATAAGACCTTGAGTAAAGCATGTTTTTGTGTTTTGAGTGCAGAACAATTTCCTTGCGTGTGTCTGTAAATGCCCACTTTGACATTTTAAGTAGACAGCATTTTCAAAGGGAGATTCAAGGTTTTTAGGAAAGTTTAATATCAGAGGTATAGATCCACATTTTAGTAGATTTCTAATATGTTATATTTTGGAATTATTGTTTACTGTTGTATTGTGGTGTTCATGAAGTATTGTGAATTTTAACGTTTTTACTGTGAATGCAGGGGGTTTTGCAAGGATTTTTTTTCTTCAGTACATGAAGGGATCTAGATTGTTGGTGGTTTGATTAAAAAAAAAAAAGGGGAGGGGGGGAGAGCAGTTGGACTACTTTGAGGGCTTTTTACATTTCCTAAAATGTTGTGTTTACTGTCTCTACTGCTGTTTTCTTATATTTGGTTAATAATCTGAATGACATGAAAGCAGCTTTTAGTTCTCTTCTGTGTTCCACATTTGTTCCCTAGCATGAAGTGCCAAAGGAGAAGATAAGGTCATGAAGTGAAAAGCCCGAAATTGTACTGGGATGGCTCAGATGTAGAATGGCAATTGCCTGGAGTGTAGAGTAAACATTAAATAAATGAAAAGGATAATCTTAGCAGTCACTGGGAAGGGAGGAGCTCTTCAGAGGAGTATTAAATGACTTGGGAGTGGATGAATTCATTTGTAGTGGTACCACTCTCACCTAAACCAAATACCTCTATCCTCCAAAACAATAGGATTTGATATTCAGTGTTTTTTCCTTTTCTATAAGAATGCAAATTTTAAAATGCCTTTAAGACTTAAAATTCATTAATTACCAAGTGACAGAAGCAACTTCTAGTATTGTGCAATATTAGCATTGACTTTGAAAATCCTTGTTTCTATAATAGAAACGAGAAATTTCCATAGATATCTTTGTCTGGTCTAACATCAGCATTTTTAAAATCATCCAATTCAAGGTATTTAGATAATAAAACGTGCATATATTTTGCAATCCTACCCCCTTTTTCCTCTCCTTTTTTCTTTCTTTTGTCATTTCTTCAGCTTCAGTTTACATGCTGTTAATGTCTAGTGACACAGTTCTTTCAGATGTATAATGTGAAACTTGTATTCTGCACAGTCACTCAAAGTTGGTGAGAATAATTGCGATAGGATTGCTCAAATAAGTAAGAGTTGCAGAAGTGACTGCTTTCTAATCCTGAACCAAGGTCAAGCATTGTTTTTCTTATGTTCGTTTAAATTTAATTACATACAAACAAGACTTGGAGTAGCAAATTCCTAAACAGAAAAGCTTTAGATAATTCCTGCCTCCTCTGCACGTGGATTTGTAGCATCTTTCAAACATTTATTCCTTCATCAACTTTGGAAAATTCAAGTTTGGATTTGAATACTATAGGTGAGGAGAACAAGAGGGACCCCCACACATTTGGGTGTATACCTTATCATGAGTACCTGGCCATGCAACTGTAAACATAGCATTCTTCAATCATTTCTCATGCCCTTGATAAGCCAATGCTCTTCCAGCCTCCAGAAAGCTATACCTATGGCTGCATATCAAAGAGACTTTAAAAAGCCCTTAATTTATGAACTGACATAGGAAATTTTTGTTAGCAGGCAGTAAGCTCTGAAAAACTAACGTGTGCTCTTAGGCATGATTCAATTTCATGTTGCTGCCACATGTGTGCTTAAGTGTTTTAATACACAAAATAGTTGTATTTGTGACAGACACTCTGCAAATCTTTTTTTCTCGCATTTTTCTGTTTGAATGTTTGAGTGATGGTCCTGATTTCTTGAGCATAAAAACATAGTGAATGTGTACACACTTTTGACTTTATTTCTGATGTCTTTTTTTTATAACAAACTTTATTCTAACAGTACTACACACAAGATAGATTTCTAGTCTAAATATACTGGGAATATTCTTTATACTTTTAATGTGCCAAATGCTACAAAATCTTTCTGAAAGATCTAATTGCTAATCTGTATGCAGGCTAGAGAAATACTTTAACCTAGTTGTTAAAAATCTACCCATTTATTATTTAATACTGATCTTACTGCTTGTAACAAGAAACTGAAGCAAAAAAAGGAGATTGAAAACACGTAAGGGCAAAGTATTTTGAGAACTAAGGGGGCTAAAGTGTAGATGCTCTTCACAGAAAACAGCTATTCACTCAAAGCGTGCACTGGGCACAGATTTAAGCAACAAAGATTTTATGAGGAAGCTGGATACAAATGACAGAATGGGAGCCTCCCAAGGTACTCTGAGTCTCAAGCCTACATGTGAGTCATGTTGAATATTTTCAAAACCTCAAATGCATCAGTTATAATCTACACCCAGTAAGGAATGGCAGAGAGAAAAGTGAGATCTCTGTAGGGTCACAAATTTTTTTGCAAAAGCTTGGCACTTATCACAGGGGGTGGGATGGAAATGGCAACATTTAGTCAGGTTTCCTGAAAGTCCTTTTGTTAGGAAGTCCAGGTTTCCATGATCCACAGCCTCAGTATAACTGTTATCCATACAGTCTTTGAGGTTAGCACTGTGAAGTTAATGTAATAGATTCTGGGAAAGGTCATACAGGCAACCTCAAGGCGGGAGCTTCACGTCTTCAGGTACTTGCAGCCCTTGTTGGTCTGAGAAGGAGTGGGTTTTGAAGTTTTAGCTGACCTTCAGCATGAATATTTATTTTGTTTGTTTACAATGTACGTTTTGCTCCAGGTAGGATGGGTTGTTGTTTTTTTTTTTTTAATTTTCAAAAGCTCTAAATACTCCTCTAAATACTGCTGCAAAATGAGGTGTCGTAGTTTAACCTCAGTCAGCAACTGTGAGCACCACACAGCCGCTTGCTCCCCCCCCGCCCTCCCCCAGTGGGATGGAGGAGAGAATCAGAAGAGTAAAAGTAAGAAAACTCGTGGGTTGAGATAAAGACAGTTTAATAATTGAAAGAGAATAAAATAATAATAATGATGATAATAATAACAATACACAAAGCAAGTGATGCACAATGCAATTGCTCACCTGCCGACTGATGCCCAGCCAGGCCCCAAGCAGCGGCTCCCTGGGCCAGCTTTCCCCCAGTTTATGTGCTGAGCGTGACGTCACATGGTATGGAATGTCCCTTTGGCCATTTAGGGTCAGCTGTCCTGGCTGTGCCCCCTCCCAGCTTCTTGCGCACCTCCAGCCTTCTCAGTCGGTAGAGCATGGGAAGCTGAAAAGTCCTTGACTAGTGTAAGCACGACTTAGCAACAACTAAAACGTAGGTGTGTCATCAATGTTATTCTCAACCTAAATCCAAAACACAGCACTGTACCAGCTACTAGGAAGGAAATTAACTCTATCCCAGCCAAAACCAGGACATGAGGACAGCACAGTTTCAGCAGTGATGACTGTAATAGTGTAATAAGGGGAAACAAATAGGTGAACCTGTGCAAAGTGTTAAAGGAAGTGAAGAAAAATAGCTCTCATGGGGAGGGGTTCTTGGAGGAAAAACATTATTTTCCCTTTTCCAGAGAATTATCTCTGGCTCATTGCAGATAACCTTTCCTTTGACAATCTGAAAAGGATCTTTACGCCCCACAGGAAGCACTGTATTCTGAAAGCTTTTCTGAGCTCAGAGGTTGCTGAGGTGCTGTCAATACACAAGTAACTATACTGTGTTTACTTACATTGAAACAGAGGGGGAGGGCAGAAAGCCTTTATCAAGGGCTTCGAAGAGAAGCATGCAGGATCAAGGAAACTCATTCTCAGTGATGAATATATATGAAAAGATTGTGTGCTCCTTAGTGACATTGCCTAAGGAAGCAGTGATGACGTGGTTTTAATTTTCCAGCATTCATACGGAAAAAGCTAATTAAAAATGGTAATGCTACAGACAAGGTAAAAAGCTGGAAATCTCACCACCTGACTACTGATTTATTTGCTATTGATTTGTATGCATGGGACATTTGAGCTACAGACTTCAGTCGCTTATGCTTGTCACCATGCAGTCTATGGTGGAAAAACAAGCACTCCTATAAAAAGTCTTTTGAGTTTATAGGTTCTAGTAATAAATAATTTTGTTGGACTGATAATAGACCATTATGATCAGCATGGGTTAGCTTACTACCTCTCATTCCTTGGCAGAGGCTCTGATTGTATAATTCTTTCTGTCCGTTGTATCATTGGAATATTGAACAGCAAATTGGCTCACATTCAAAATCAATCTCATTCAGGATCCTACTACTCTGGGACTGTATCTTCTGCTTAGATCTCTTCTAGGTCTCTGACAAGCCCAAATGTCATACTTTTTGGTGCTAACTGGGGTAAGGGACCACTATGAAAGTTGACAGCTATCCAACTTTCAAGGCTGTGAAATTATTGGTTTCAATTGGCTTTAGCAATTGGTTTCCTTGTTTAGTGTTTTGTAGAGACCTATATCTGTTTTGTTGAAACTTGAGAAGGAATAGTTGCTGAAGCTGCTTAGGGAATCAGAGGTGGCAGTGGCAAAGAACAACAGGTCAAGATTGGTATGCGTTCATCACTTAGACTCAATTCTCATTTAAATTAGAGGACTTTCTCCTTAAGTCTTAAGATCTACCACGCTGAATTCTATTTAATAACAAATGCAGAGGTTGTAAGTCAGAAAAGCTGATTATGCCTTTACTGAGAAAGACTAGGTTTAGGGTGTTTTAAAAGAGCTTATAGCTTTTGCATTAACGGTTGAAACTACACATTCTGAACTATAGCACAAGTTTTGTTTTGGAAGTGCCATGACCCAGTTTGGAGGACTAAAGGAAAAAAAAGTATAATGAAAACCGTAGTGACTTTTTAGGTGGAAAAAAAGATAAAGCTATTCTTTGATAAACCGGCAGAATGGCTGATCTGAATGTTGCACTTGGCTTTTTGGCTTTCTGCATATTCATATAACTGGTTTGTACCTCATGATAATGTAATCGGTGTTAAGTAAGTTAAGAAAGGAGACAGCTGCTGCTATGTGCAGCTGTGATCTGAAATCACAAATCTGTCACCTTACTATCACTTAAATAGTTTCCTTACTCCAAAAGTTTGGCTCACAATTCAGAGGTTCTTCTTGAGAAATAAGATAGTACTCATTATAATCAAGGTAAATACTTGAACTCTCCAGCTGACTTACTCATAAAAATTCAAAGGTTGGACTGAGTTCTGGGCTCACTAATACTCAAACCTAGTTTAGTCCTTGAGTAGCAAGGTGAAAGCTGGCTGCTGTTTAAAACAATTTGCACACTCTGCTTAGACATAACCTGGTAGCAGTCCTTTATATATGTATCTCTATTCCTTTCTAAAATGGGATGACGAGGTTATGTCCTGTTCTGTGGTGAGAGATCTTTGAGATGCTACAAATGTAAATATTTAACTTTTTGAAAAAATTTTCATGAGACTACTGTGTATTAGTGATCCTGCATTTCAGTTCTTGAGATCTCACTGTACGAATTTCATAACCAAGTTAATTGAACTGTTTGTTTTTGGAGATAATTTGGATGGAAAAAAAGTGTTCATTTGATGTGTATAGATGAACAAACCAGCATGGATTATCCTGTGAATCCTAGTCATTTTATCCTTTGAAAAATTAAAAACTGGATTTTGGCAAGCACAATTTGTTTTATAGGTATTTAATTAGTTTAGGAAAACTGGTAAATTGTAAATAAACTACTGTCTCCCCTCCTTGTAGCCGTTGTGAATATTTCACAAGCATAAAGACTAACAGAGCACTGATGCTGGTGCCAAATAAGTTTGAGCCAAGCATAGCTCAAATTCATAATGAGAGCTTTCCAAGCTGCTCAACATGTTCCCTTTCACATTCATTTGACTGCTTTCTGGCTTGACTTTGTTCTTGCATGCAAGTATTCTGTGCGGTCTTTAAAATCAGCAGTTTCGCAGCGTTGGAAAAGTAAACCTTGTGGTTGCGAAGTTACAATTAAAAAAGTTCGTATGTGTACTGTTCTACAATAGAAACCCACAGGTACAAGGCCATATAGTTGAACACTTAAGTGTTGTTGAAGAAATAGCCTAATATATTTTTTTTCCTCTTATCTCTATAGCAGAAAATACATTTGTGCATCCGCTGGCACTCATGTTAAATAACTTCTGGTCCTCTTTAACTCCACTCTCCCCCGATCCTTTTTTTTTTTTTTAAAAGGAGCAACCTAACAAAGTTGTTTAAGTTCTTTTGTCAGAAGACTAATTTATTCTTTTAGTATTAGATTCTCCTGTTCATACAGGATCAGTACAAGGCATAGGGACAATCTGAGCTGTAAAATCTTGGTCTCTCTGAAGTTGGTGGGAATTTTGCCAGTGAACAATGGGATCAGGTTTTCAACCAAAGCATTTGGACAAATTTAAATCACGCCTAGACCTTGTGCAGCTTCTCTGCACAAAGCTAAATATTTCCCAAGGGACATAATAGTAAACTAATATGAATCCTGATAAGTATTGGTTTCCAGCAGATGAGACTGGAACCCAGCAGAACAGAATTCTAAATTGTTATTTTAATTAGTTTCTTGAATTGTTTTATGTATGGAGATGCTGTAGGGGAGGGGGAGATTACAAACTTATGTACATGTAAATTGGAAGAAATGCTTTCTTATCTTTTAACAAGAATTCCTTTTTAATGTTTGATAAATATATCAACCTTGCCATAGCTATCGTGCTTACTGTATGGGAGCTAACATCGAGTTTGTAGCAGTGTTACTAGTATGTACCATACTTCCTCTCAGCTGAACTTAAAATGACTTTAATGTGGTTTGTACTTAAGGTAATTTCCCTTTATTTTTCTGTTTTAACCTGTTTTGTTTTGTTTTTCAATGGGAATTTGAGAAGAGAACTTTAATTGAACTTTGTTTTTTTACATTATCCCTAAATAAGTCTAAATGGTGCCATGAACAACATTAAAGATTTTCATCTCTGATCTCTTTTGCAGACAGATATTGACAAAAAAGCATCTTCAGGTACACTTGAAGTGCAATACATGCATGTAATAACCACTATTATGAAGCTATTTAACGTAAATGCATGGGGGTTTTTTAATAGTGTTGCTATGGATAGTATGTGTCTTAGAATACAAACTTGGGCTTGAGCTACTGAGTATGAAGCTTAAGTTAAAAGATGTTATGTATATAAAATTTATACATATAACATTTTTATACATATATAAAGATGTTATATATGTACAAAGTACATATAATACTTCAAAATATACTCCAAAGCTGGAAGTACCACTTTTACTCTTGGAAAAAGTGCTACATTCTGTATTGGAGACAGCCCTAAATAAATCCATAGCATCATTCTAACAAAATGTGTGAGGGGGGCTACTTCAATGAAGTGCTCAGGTTCAATGCAACCAATTAAGATGCTTCTCTAGCTGGACACATTTGATCTGTAAATGTTGCCTAAAACCAACTTTCCTAGAAGTCTTAAAAGGCTGTTTCAGTGACTCTTCCAAGACTTTATCATTCGTGCTGGAAGAAGCGGTCAAATGCAAAATTCCTAGGAACTTCTTTTCAAAAGCAGTGCTCTATAACCTGCTTTCTCTGCACAGATTTATTGTTGAAGCTCACTGTAAGGTAACTGTAGATTCCAGTGATCCTTAGCCTGTTTGGATAAATGACTTGGGAATAAAAATAAGAGCTTTTGGTCTGCATCCTCCCCATACATGCAGCAGTCCACTGCTTGTCACACTTAGCCATGCCATGCTCCATTTTCCCTGTTACCTGTTAAGCATTGTGATCAGTGTTGTCTGATTTCTTGTTTCCATTTTGGTACAGTAGCACAAGCAGGCCATTAATCTGGAAAGATGAAGCGCACATAACCTCAGTAGATACTTGGTTTGTTTCCTTCCCACTGATGTGAACTTCTTCCCACTACAAGTCCCATTCACTCAACTACCTCCCCCACAACTTCTTGACAGTAGAATCTTGTTAATGTGAGGTCCTGTTCATCTTTAGGGCCATATCCTTATCTTTTTAGGATTCATCTATTAGAAGGTTTTTTTGATCAATACAGAAAATGAGTAACTGTAGGCTCCTAAGATTACAGGATTCTAGTAGTTCTTTACAGCACATCAGATACAGGAACAGATGAAAACGGTAAGAAAAAAACCTAGCAGCTTATTATATGTTGCACTTTTAATTAATGGTTTAAAAACAAAGCTACTGAAGTGAATAATTTACATTTAGATATCAGATTAGACTTCAAAAATCAATAGAAAGTTTTTCTCTTCCTCTATTTAAGATTGATTATTTTCCTCTGGCATTTGCAAAGAGGCAAAGTTTTAGTAAAAATCTTAACTGAGAAGAATGAGAAGTACTGCCGATCTGAACCTTAATACTGCAGTTCAAAACTACATCCTCTTTCATGTAATATTGGAACAGTTTTTAAATTCTGATGAATTTGTGGAGTTCCTACTTTCTGTTCAATCCAAACTCAGCACAACTGAAAAATGAATGAAGAATGCAAGGGAAGAAAAATAAGGAAGAGGTTTTTCTATGCAGCATAGTGTAAAAAACCTCTACATTTTCTAAAGCTCTATGATACCTCTTAACTTTAAACCTTGATGATTATTTAGAAGGTCTTTTGGTGAATGTTTTTTTTGGGGGGAAAAAAGTTCCGTTGATTGATAATGAACCTTACTGTATAGAGATTTAATCTGTCAAACTCTGCTCTTGATTGTTTATTTTCTGAAGATGTCAGAACTTTCTGTAATTATCTTGATTTCTAAACTAGTTTAAGTATTTCCTGTTATTGATTTCTATTCTTGATTCGAAGGATGAGTGAAAATAATTTGGAAGAGCTTTTGATTACTTACTGTCTAGTTGTGCTATGCACTTTGTATAAATAGACTGTTTTGCTCCTCTAACTCTTCAGATTTGAAAAATGCCAGTGAAATAGTATTGAATTAAATTTAATTATTTAATAATGTAATGTAGTAATAAAAAATCCATGCAGAATGGTTGATCTGTGGTAGTTAATTTGTTTGCCTGTAACTCATATTTCCTATAAATATTTTTTAAAAGTCTATAGTGAGGATTCAGGAATCAGTACTGATAGGAACATATTATTTTGAAAGGCTTGATATTGAATCCTAAAACTAGGATTTTCAGGTGTAGTAATTCAGCTTAGCTCTAACGACAGTAACAAATTTTCTGCTCCTTCTAAAGATTTAACCTGTATGCTTGAGGCTATGATATCTTTTGGATGTAAGTGTGCTTTTCCTACTGGAATCAGTGTATTACAGCACACTGAAAAGCAGAATTAGTCATGGAAATATTCAGTTTAGGGCTAGAGCTTTTAGTGTGATTTAATCTGCTTTAGTACAAATGAAAAACTACCCTATACCTTGCACAGCATGGGGTGGGCTGGTGGGATCTGCTGCAACAAGAGGTGAGTGTGTCATGGAGGCAACAAAGTCCAGTGTGCTTCTAAACTAGTCCCAGAGTAATTGCTGTGATGCATAGCCTTGTGTGAATGTTATGTTGCGAGTTTCAGAATGAGCACTGCATGAATTACAGAAGGAATTTTTCCTTGCATTTACGGAGAAGACTGTGCAAGTCAGTTATACAATTAATTTGTGATCATAAGATTTGTGGCAGTGCTGGCTGCGCTTGAAGACAAGATACAAAACGTAGTGGCCTAATAAGGTGATACATATGGTTATAAAATGGTCTTTTATTTTCCTAATCTGTTGTCCTTGTTCTGCAAATGAGTCTGTCTAGCCAGGCCTCTGTATGGAACGTGGTGGCCGAAGTACGTTTTGGGGATCACATATACCATGTTTTGATAGATTATTGAATATGTAAATAGTGTTAAGGGTGTTTAATGTATGGATTTCTTTTTTAACTCTTCCACAGCTAAGGCTGTGGCAGATTCCATTTATCTTGTTTCCACTGGGTGGGGATTGCAAGTATGAGAAATCTTGTGTGTTACTAGAACTGATTGTTATAAGCAATATGGATAGTTGTCTTATTTCGTTTTCTTTGCATAACACAACTTCTGACAGCAACTTCTGTGTGTGATTTTTTTTTTTTTGAGGGCTGAATCTAATAATAAATAGCAAACTAACAAATGCATTCAAAAAGTAAGCAGTTAGAATAGCCATACAGTAGCTCAGATTCTTTTTCCCTATCAAATTTATACAAAGTAGTGAGGCACTTAGGTTGTTATCCACTTGCTACTATTTGGAAGTATATCAACTTGTTGATTCTTAGGAATTACTGATTCTTTAACAAAAGTAGAAAAATATAAAATCTGAGACACATGAGGTTCTGAGATTAGTACTTCATATGTTATTTTATTCATATGTTATTTATATTCATATGGACATACCTCATATGTCCAGTGGTATACTCTTTCTGTATGATGTGATTGTAAAACTACAGAAAGCTTGCAATATGGAATCCAATATGGAATTCAGCACAGCAAAAGAAAAGCAGTGTGGATTTCAGCACAGGTTATGTCAGTATTCTAAACACACTAAATCTTCACAGCTTCCCAGGGTTAGGATACAAATTGTAATGAGATCCACCTAAGTGGAACAGCTAAGACGAAAACCAAAGCCTGTGAGATTGTAATTATGGAAGCTGGCAAACTGTGAGATCAGAAATAAGCAACTGTGACTCCCCAGTATGCATGGAATGGTTTAGAAAAACATACTCTGGAAATACTTCAATATTCTGTGTCTTATTTAAAAACAGCTTCTTTGAATCTGAAGAATTTATTTTACATATGGAAGCACTGGACCAAAGCATATGGAGACACTGCACCTGAAGTGTTAGTTCTGTTACTTTACGTGAGGCTAGAAAGTTCTCTTGGGCTTCTGAGCAGTCCCAAAGAAATATGGTGTCATGAGTCTGATGCTGTATGATGACTGATGGCATCAGTCTCCGATAGTGCTTAACCTGGGAGGCAGAGGGGCCAGATTAGAGAGCTACTTGACAAGAGAAGCCAGAAGGGAAGTGGGCATCTCATCTCCATTGTACACTACTGGAGTTCACATACGTGTTTTTGTGGGCCAAAACGAGTTTGGTCTAAAGCACCAGAACCAGTTTTGGCCTTTCCAGGTTAGTGTTACATGGTGGCTGCCAGTCCATTCCAGCTTGTTCAGATGGGTGTTAGCTATTTACCTGCTACCTGTGTGTCATTTTATTCCTCTCAATAGTTGCACACTGGCTGCTGTTATCCTCATTGGGTACACAATTGTATACGAGTATGGCAGGCAGTCACTACAAAATGCATCACTACTTCCCCTAAATCAAGCCATGTGAAGGTATGTTTGGATACATGGCAAACAGAACAAAATCACAGGTAGACCTTCATTTTACAAAACCTTATTTCCAAAATGCAGGAAGAGGGGAGACCATCTTTTTGAATGCTGTCACAGGGTAATGCCTACCTGAAAGCACTGCTCGGACCAATGAGGCCTTGTCTACATCTATCTAGCTCTTAACTGAGCTGGGAAAACAAGCAAAGCACAGATAATTGTTGCAGTGGAGGCTTACCTGAAAGCTCTGGCCTACATCTATCCTGCTGTAATGTTTTAGCTAAATGTGGCAAAGAAGCACAGATGAACTTGTAACAACTTTGCATCCTTTGGGGCAGGAATTCAAAATGCAGCAGTAACCGGACTGCTGACTGGGTGTAGATCGCAGAAAATCAGAGACTGGTCTGGAGCTGATGTCCCCTGACAAGGCCAGGGACATGTGCCAGCCACCTAAACTAGAACACCCGAACCCGTGTGCCTGACACGGCTGATGTCTGAGCCGGTGATGGAAGCACCATGCGTGGGCCTGGGCCACCAGCCAAGACCCAGAGATTCAGCGTGGGTCAGGAGCGTCCGGTTCCTATTACTGTGGGTCAGTGGTATGCTGCTTTAAACTGGACTGGAGGGGCAGGAGCCTTCATTGGTGTGACTATAATGTGTGTGTGTTGTAGAATAGAAATCTTAGACTAGAAATCACTATCTACTCCCATACCTATCTGGGTTAATAATGACAATGATAATAGAGTAATAGCATCAGTATGGTACTAATTGTTACACTAATACTTTGGCTCTGTGGAGTTGCGTGTTGTGTACGTTTCTTAAGGTACACATTCAATATAACCATATGCTGTTCATATTTTTTTCTCTGAAAAGTGATGCTATGAGCAGGATATTGGGCCAGATGGCCTTCAAAAGTCTCGTTCAACATGAATTACTCTGATTTTTTTTTTTTGTACAATTTTTCTTTGAATATATGTTTATTCAAACTTTTACTAGTAAATGATATGTGCATATCATTTTGCAAACAGTAGACCTCATGGAAGGGGTTTGCTTTGTGAAGACCTTTGAGAGAAAAGGACATTAATTGAAATTACCATGAAATAGATTTAAAAGTGGATCAATTTTTGCTGTGTTTTTTGACATATTTTTTAGTGAAGCTAGCATGAGAACTATGGTTGCTTCTAGTAACTATCAAGGGCCCAGGCTAAGCTCTGTTAGAGTCACTTTGAGAGACTCCCTTTGACCTCAGACTCAAACTCCTGGGGAAGAAAAAATGCAGCTCGGTCTTCAGTTTTATGCTCATTAGCCAAGAGTGAATCCTCCCAAAGCAATTTATGAAAGATAATGAAACAACTTAATTTGCCATCAAGATGCTTCAATTTGCATTCTTCTCAGTTGCGTTCAGTCTCAATAAAATTGGATCATTATTTATCTCTAATTTCAATTCTTAAGCTAAATTGTTTACCAGAAGGAATTTTTACTGTCTCTCTCTCCAACAACAATCTATTAAGCACAGCGTAAACACTGAAAATAAATCAAAAGCAAATTGAGGCTCTTGCTGACTTATTGAACTTGTAGTTTCTTCATATAGCTGCTCTTATGCAAGGCAAAAAGAATCAATTATTTGCAGTTAATTGTATGCTACTGAAAGACTATAACCTCCTATAAACCCTGAAGTGGAGAGTGTACATGGAGAACTCATATCTGGTAGAACTATGAGACTGGACTCATTCAGATGGATTGTACGTAATAATCTAAAATAGGCTTAAGAAGCGAGGTGAGAAGAGATGGCTCAGTTACCTTGACTGAGAGGGGAAAAATTTTTTTTTTGTGGTGGCATAGTGGATTCTGAGAGGGGTATGGAAGGTCATAGGGTAGGTTGCTCCTGTTCCTGTGCTTGTCCTCTGTCCTAGGCAACTGCCTGCTTTGTCCAAGACCAGCCATATCTGTGCCTGCATCTTAGTGCTACTCTGTCTTCATTGTCTTATTGCAGTTTTGTGCCTGCTAAATTCTTTTCACTGTATATTTGGCTAGGTAGAACTGTAGCTGGCAAGGAATATGTAGGCTGCTTTCTCAATCTATTGCTACTGTGTGATTATGTGTATGAGATACTAAACATGCCAAAATGCAAGGAACTGCCCCTGCTGAGAAAATTTTTTTAGGTATGCAACAGCAACTGTGTACAGCTTTTCTCCACTGATAGTAGTATGGTACGAGGAAAAAGGGTTTGTGGTACCTGATTCCAGCATGTAAATACTGGTTTAATGTCAATCGCTGATGTAGGTCTATTGGGCACAATACAGACATGTTTATAGAGAAATGTATCTAATAGCATGATCACATAGTTAAAGTAAGTTAGAGTATTAAATACTAGTCATTGCAGAGTTCAAAATGTAGAATCCTTGCTTTTTTTACACATTTAAAAAAAAAACCCAACACACCACAAAACCAAAACAACACAAAAGCCCTTTCTAGTTCAGTTAAATAAAAGGAATAAATGGGTTAACATTCTGAAAACTGTGAATATGAGAGTCAGAGTAGGGTGCTTTACATATCTGCAGTAGATTTACTCTTCATAAAGACGGGATTCCTAGAATACAGCAGTAGAGGAATCACTGCATTGGGATTATACTTATTAAATACCAACCTCTAGGTAAAATGCAGGGTGATGAAATGCTAAAGATTGCAGAGCTAGTAGTAACCATTGCATTTCTGTACTTGACTGCCTGAGACAATTCTGTTGCTCCAAAATAAAACACGTTCAGGAAAAGGAGATGAGGGAGGTAAAATTTGGAACTTGCTAGGGCTGGAAGACTATTTCTGAAGGCTTGTATTGCCTTTTATATGATTGACAGGTTAGTCTGCGGAAGCCATAATGTGATATGACATTGCTATTTTAGTTACACTGAATTATCCTTTTAGAAAGATAGGCACAGTGAGTAAATGTAGATGAATGGTAAGTGTTTTATGATAGTAAACTTTGTGCTTTGCATAACTACCTTATTTTCATTAGTCAAGTAATATACTGTATTTTAGCACAGTATTATCCCCAAGGAAAAATAAACAGATTTATCTACTGCAGATTAGTGTTTAAACATACTGGTGATCCATGTACCTACAAACCTGCATTAATGAAAATAAACTTTCAGCTGTTACTATATTAAATGTTATTAAAAAGAGAAGGTCGATTAAACAATAGAAAAATATTAGATATGAAAGATGATATGCAAGTTTTATAATCAAATCTCATTTTACATTATTTTAAAACTACCTATTCTGTACACTTGCATTGTCTTCCTTCTGTTCTCTCTCTTTCATCCTCCTCTAGATATGAAGTATTTGAAGAAAAAAGCAAACTACTAGAAAACTGAAACTGTTTCAAATCTGGAGAAAAAGGAAACGTTGAAACCATAACTCCATTCTGTATACACCATTTTGTATCTGATAGGTGGACCAAGAGGCAGCAAAGAACTCCAGAATGCTGTTGAACAGCCATAGACATACTGTAATTTAGATCACAAGCTCAGCATGAGCTATGATTCTTGTTTTGGGTAGGCAAATCAAGTAAAGTTTTTTAAGTTGTAGATATTTGTCCCTTTGGAATCTCTTTTCTCTAAAGTCACAAAAAATTGGTATAGTCAATGAAGGAGTACAGAGAGGTGATCCTAATGGATGATTAATTTTAAGCAGAACTTGAGCAAGGTGAAAGAAACAGGTTCTTATGTTGATTATGAAGCAGGGAATTGATTGTGCTTTTATTGCTTCAGTTCAAGTGTTGAGTACAGTATTTATGATAAATGTTTGGTCATAAATTCCTTCTTCTAATCCCCACTTAAAACTTGAGCAGAATTTGGGTTCAGTTTTGTGAGTGGTGATTCTAAGAGAGGTCATTGCCCAGAAAATCAGAGGTTCATTTATGTTAATTTCTGAGAATTAATGTATTCCAGAAGAACTAAGAATGAGAATAAGAAGGAAACTGCAGTAGAAGGGTATGAGGACAAATTATTTAATCCCAGTAGCAGGCAAACCAGAATATAGTCTAAGAACATATTTTTGATCAAACTAGTGCTCTCCAAAAAATACAGTCAAGCCTGTTCATCCATTTCAAAGTAGAAAACTGAGCTATTAGGACAGCTCCCTGGGTGAAACTTAGAGGCATGAGTTCTTCTCCCCAGGTTAGAGGAAGGCATTAAGAATTCTGCAGGAGGTGTCACAGACCTCTTAACTGTTTGCAGTGATTTTTGTGCCTAGCCCTAAAATCCTTTTCTTCTGGCTCGAACTTTCCACTAAGTTTGTGAAAAAACTTTTGCAAAGGACCATTCAGGAGGCTTCAGGGAATGTTCTGAACAAAGACTGAACTTTCTGAACTACTGAAAGTACTTTCAAGTATTTTGAAATGCTGTGGTTTCTGAGGTCCATCTCTAAACAAATCATTAAAAATGTTATTTGCTTTCTCCATCAGTGAGAACTTCCTCATTTAAATCTTCAACCTTTATATTTTAATCATGGGCTCTTAGATTTAAAGACAGTCAAATTTCATTATATTTTCAGTAATGCTTTTTCCACTTTGCATTTAGTTATTTACAGACTAAGTCATCAGCTCACACATGTTCTGCAGATAAGTATATCAGCAGTCCTTAGCTTTTGAGCTTTTAACATGAATTGGGAAATGAGAAACAAAATAATTGAAGATTACTGTTCCAACAAATTTTTGAGATGCTTAGTTTTTCAGAATGTCACCTTAATATTTAGCTTTTCATTGCTGTACTTTAACCAAAACCATTTATTTACTGTTCAATATTCAGGTCACTCCTAAAGACTAGCGTAATATTAGGTGCAAGTGTGTAGGCAGTGAAAAAACGTGTAGTTGTACAAACATACAGACACTCTGTGCATATGTACACCTTGGCAGATAGTATGCATATCAATAAATCTTCCATGCAACATGGGCTTTGTTAAAAGAATGTGAAATTCCACAGAGAATAGTTACTGTTAAGTAATTACACCCATTAGCATGAAAGACACTTGGCTTTATCTCATTCTCATCCCTTTTCTTGGAGAGACAAAATGATTATCTCATAACTACCTGACTTGCATTGTCATATCTTATTACTTGACCAATTTAACAACATGCAGGGCAAATATACTACAAAGCCAAAGCTCTCAATGTCAATTAGTCAGAAGTAGATAAGGAAGAGAACATCTTAAGGCTGAAAGAATTTGTGTCTCAGAAGGGAAACACCATTTTACAGAAATGGGATATTTCTTATTTAGGAAACATTTGTAAAATCTTCATATTACAGAAAGAAATATTGCCTTTTCACTGACTTTGTGCAGGCATTTATATTTCCTCCAGCTCCTTAAAATCTCCAACAATCGTTTCTGTGGCGAGATCCATTTTTATACTTCATTACAACTGCCTCTGGTGATGATTAAGTACTTTCATGGTAGTGATATGCACAGCAGAAGATATTACTGTTTGACTACTCCAACCACAGAGGAAATGAGTGTATGCAAGTACACTAACATGCATTTTTTACCTATGATGGTCATCGTCTATCTTAATTTGGTACTTTGTTTAGGTATCTTAAGAGTATAGTGCCCAGAGAATTTTTGTTGTTCAAAGAAATAATTGTTAGTGATCCAGGTCACCTAACATTCACCTTTGTTTCAAGAGTTGTCTACATAATATTTCTTGAATCTTTTATTATTACGCATATTTTTCAGGACTGGATTTTCACATGAAATAGATATTTCTATCTATGAGTAACCTGGTCAAAATAATTGGATTCAAAATCAAGAAATTACTGAAGTTTTTTTAATGGTGGCTAAATTGAATTCATTTCTAAGGTCCTAAAACAAATTTTTTTTTATTTGAGTGAATTATGTACTTGTTTGGTATAGGGTTTGAGTAAGATTGTTATTCATGTCATACGTCTTTATATGGATATTCCATGTCCTGATTCCATTCCATATCCTTATATGTTGTGTCTGTTGCCAAGAACAGACCTCAACCTTGGCTTCTGCAAGAAAGACATGCCCATATTTCAGGTTGCTAAGCACAGATTTGTATGAGAAACATGACAGTTAATATGGTACTTCAGGCCTCAATTGGTTATAATACTTAAGCAGGTGATTAACAGGAAACAGATGTTTGAGTCACTTGTTGAACAGAGAACATCAATGAGCAGTAGATGGCATTCTTCATTTTGTAGAATCCAGAATACTTTTATAAAGTAGGGATTCAATCGTGTAATTTTTTTCACCCTAAAATTCCTTTTGACTCTGGAACTATCAGTGTGATTGTTTATCTATTTATAGAGACTACAGAGCCATGTTCTATGTTTTTTCCTAATGCTTATTTGATAAAATCAGAAATAACCTTAAGAAAGCAAAGTCAAGAACTGAAGTTCACACCTCCTTAAATGCCCTGTCTACTTAGCTGCAGTCAGTCTCTCCCCTGTTCTCTTTTCATCACTTCACTGTGTGGCCTTCACAGAAGGACTGTTGGACACTCAAGACAGTTTATAGTTTGTTAGTTAGGGAAGGAGATTGTGGACTTAAAATTTCTGAACTGTTCAGTTTCCTGGATGACTGCTGAAACAACTGGTCTTTCATATAAAAGATGCAGCTTTCCTAAATCAGTAGAAGTAAAAGATATACATTTCCTGAATGTTAAGAAACCATTGGTAAGGCTCTCTTGGTATTTGCTTGTGAGTATATCTTGCGGTATACCAACACAAGTAATTTTCATTATCAAGACTTTAAAATAAAGGAGAGCATGCATAATTAAACACAGCCTTGAACGAACTACCACAGATTCTGCTGAAAAAAAGATGAATGTTCCTACTGAGCATTGTTTCTAGTTTAATATAAGAAAAATATACTGGAAACTATAATAGAGGCGCCATGTATCTCCACAATTAATCAGCAGATCTAGACTTTGATGCAAGTCTTCTACATGGCAACTAAGCTGTCCGTTAACCTAAAGATCAAAAAATTGTCCAGCTTTGCAAAGAAAACCAACATTGTTAAATAGTTGTAGAGGGGAAAAAAAAAAAAACCTTCAGGAAAGTTTTGGTGACTGCAAACTTTAAGGTATTTGTGACAGCAAAGGAATAAAATCGGTAAGTTAATTTAGATACCCTACCAAGAAACCTGTCAATGGGGATATCTTATAGGGATTATCATAATGAATTGAAAAATTGGAAGCTACCTCTGTTGGTTTCGGCATGATCTGGTCAGCAAAAATTTTATCCTTTTAACATGAAACTGATATTTTCATGTGAACACGTAAATTTGCATCATTAAATCAACAGAAGCGTAGACATATATAAATATTTTACAAACATGTTTAAGATTTCCAAGATCAAGGAACTTACAGTGAACATTATTTTTAAGAGACTATGACTTGCTCTTTAATTTATGCTGTGAAGAGATCATAATTAAGCCAGAACATGTGCCATGGCAGGCATGCTACTGGCCATCCAAAGATCATGTGAAGGGGACCAATGCCAATCAAGTGTCTTTTGTACACTTCTGAGAGGGAAAGTTTAGGGAATGTAATGTATCACTGGATTTAAGGGATTTAATGTCAGAGGATCATGTGACTATATTTGTGCTATCTGACAGAATAGGAAAGATTTAGACCTGAGATTAGAGATCAGTCAAATAATTTCTTCAAAGCACTAAGAAAGTCTAACTGCCTTTGAAGCAAGATTCTGTGTTTATGTTTTACTTCTCTGATCTTCACAAATACCATAAAATACCCTAGGTCATAATCTCAGTCCGAGTCAATTAATTTGGAACTACTGAGCTTAGGAGAGCTACACCAATATTTATCAATAAAATGTCTGGGATTCACTTCGAGTTAAACAGCTAGCTGTCCATTCTATTACAAAATGACAGGTATTTTTTTATGCAAGCTGTGAATGATCTATTTTCATGCATCCTGTAAAAGGCACACACTTTTTTTAATCATCGTGAACACCAGCATCCAATATGTTAGTGTATATTTAATAACTTCAAAAGCTTTTTAATCTTGTGCTACTTTTTTCCTTGCTGATTACTAGTGTAGAGGCATATAAGTAAACATACCTTTGGAAATGTATAATATTTTCTGTCAAAGGTAATTTAAAAAAATTCTTACAAGTCTACATGTATGCTGATAATAGAATTAGTACATGGTATTAGATGGAAAGTTGTTTCTCTACTGCATTTAATTGTAATACCCGTAATCATACCCTATCTGGCTATGTTCTGACTTCCAGTACTGGGATATGCTTATAAAGTTTGCTAAATGAATATGACAGTGTTGGGGCACTGACTTGAGTTGTGTCAGAGTTGAAGGACAGGTCAGAGTTTTTTCTAAAGTCTTCAGTAATATCTGGTCTTAGATCCAGACTTGGAAGTTCTCATACTTACTGAGGCAAAGTACTGCCATGCATTCCCATAGGATGACTTGTCAGTGTAGGTAAAAGTTTTCAATCTTCAGTTTTTAGAAAGATGAATTATTGAACCCAATTATTGAACTCTAAACAATTGATCACTCCCAGGAAAAAAAATCCTATTAATCTAGACTTTTATTTTTCTTAACCAGGACAGGTTTTTATCAACATCTATTCCACGTGAAAGCCAATGTTTTAAAATTCATGTGGAAGTCAACTGACCTTAGTGTGGGTACTAAGATTAGTAATCCTTATTTCCAGGAGGAGGCTGTAGGTTTAGGTTCTTGAACAGTATGATTCCTGTGGCTTTAAGGTTTGTCAAGAAAGTGAAAGTATTGGTTATTGGAGGGAGGGGGGACAATTAATGAAATCCTACACTGTTAAATTAGTTGCAGAATTACTAGTGATTGTGACAGAGGCCAGGAATTCACTACATATAACCAAGCACTGATTAAAAGGGGTGGGAAAAAAGTGGCCTCTTGTGGCTTTAGCTTTTTGCTGCAGAATCATACTGCAGGCCTACTTCAAGTAGAAATAAATCCAGAATTTGTGGTGTTGGTAGTGCCACCAAAAACATTGCTGTACCATTTAAATAACAATGCCAAAGTTGTAGCAGGAGTGGCATTTTTCAAAGTTGTTCACAACAGTGTTTTCGTATTGTTGTATGACTTTCTATTCAGAGGGCTGTAAATAGATGCTTCATTATGGCTCTAATTAAAAATTAAATTTCTACTAAATTATGCACTGCCTTGTGTGTGTGCACATATATATTTCATGTGTTTATATGTATTTCATATCCTATTTTGAAGTTTTTTCCCATGTCTCATGAACCCCATTGTTCCCTTATCCTTTACTTGGGGAAGTGAATAAATGGGTCACCAGCATGTATTTATAGATACAGCATGTATGTGCTGTGTACAGGGACCTAGCTAAGGCTTCTTAAGTCAAGTGCTCAGCTGCACAACAATGTTGGTGAAATGACAGTATAAGTATAGAAAGGTACTGTGCTTTGCTCTGTCTTATTCTGCAGGCATATCTGGGAGATCAATAGGGAAGTCTTTTTCCATCAACTGGATTCTTTGTTGGTATTAGGACTCAATATAGTTCTCTCTTCTTAGTGTAATGGGGTTTCAGTGTCATGCAGAATCCAGCCTTGCTCTAACATAATGGCAGATGGTATAAAAAGACACAGTTGGTGCCTCGGATCTGTTTAACCTTGATAAACTATTTAAGTCTTTTGATTAGGTAGTACCAGACTGTCTGCCATATTTTTTGTGGATTATTTAATTGCATTTAATTTCTAGTTTGATATTTTGGGTTTCTATTAATTGGCTTTGAGCAAAAAAACTTCCTTAAACAAGTCACAACATACTAACAGATTGATACCACATTGAGCAATGATGTATGCTTTCCGTATTTCGGTGTTCTTATATTTCTGTATCAGACCTTTTAGGCAAGGGCTGTTTTTGCGCTAAAGAAAATAAATTGATTTACACTATGAAACAAATGCCATCTGACAGCATATCAAGTTGTGAAATGGAGCAGAAGCAAATATATACAATGAAGAATGACTTTGTTTTTATAGAAAGAAGTTGCAATGAATGCAAGCTGTGCCAAACCAAACATCCCCAGTCACTAATAGTAACCTGACAAGAAGCCATGCAATTGTGTGTTGTGAAACCAAAAACTCAAGCTCAGGAAATCTTATTTAGCATGGTAAATAAATGACTATTTCTGTTCTTATTACCATTATCTCTTCCGACTGCCTTGAGAAATAGTGCAGACATGATTATTTCTTGCTACCTATGAGGAAACTCTTGAGGGCATTACTTTAGATGCAAGTATAATGTAATCTGGGGAAATATGCTAGTGTATGATCAGAATAATTGTAGTTTTATTTGCTTTTCAGTTTATTAGTTTAATAGATTTATTACTCCCTGGCTGACTAGTTATTTTGTGTTATTGGAAGTTATTTCAATAAGTAATTATATTAGCAGGATTGAACATCTTATTCAGATAGCCTTTCAGCTGAAAGGTAGTGAGGAATTATTTAATGTATTACTCATTCTTTTTTTTTTTTTTGTACCTTTGTTTATTATCCATATACTATGGTAACTTTCGGTCTGTTCTGGAAAGATACACACACAGTAGTCACACTGATTCCTGTCCCAAGGATACAATGAGGGCTATTGTCTTGTCTTATAGTCCTGTTAGTTTCCCAGAGCACCCTATCTTATCAGACACAGATATTTATAGTAATCCTGCACTCCTGATTCCCTGGCCTCCTTACTGCAACTCTATAATAAACAGGTTTTGTTTGTACTCTAATAAAATGTAGCTCATCTGAATAAATACACATCACAGTGGATCAACTCTCTGTTAAATACAGTCAGTACAAATTTTTTGTTCTGATATAAAAGATCTTTATTCTGTAGAATTGCTTCTGGATAGCTGCGATTTCATTTTCTCTTTAAAGCAAAAGCAGTTTTTTTTTTCAAGGATTTGTAATTGCACTTCTTTAATGATCAGTAGTTGAATAAGAGTGAATTGTGTTTAATTCTGGGAGTTTTCAACATGTGCACATATTTTACAGCTATCTCACACTTAAACTGTACATCATAACAAGAGACACCTGGTACCTAACTCCAACTCGCACAACAAGTGCTTATGACAAGTTGGTAACAAGCCTATCAGGCCAGGACTGGGGTCTCATGCAGTTAGCATGAGACATAGTTAGCATAAAGCCTGTGGCCTCCTACTAGCAATGATAATGCTGGTTTTGTTAAACCACTAGCCAGAAAAATTACAAAGATTGTGCTTACGTTGGGTTCAAAACAAGCTAAAAATGTAAATCTGCTTTGTGTGCTTCTGATGTTAGAGGTGCAAGAAGCTCCAGCAGGATGAAATGTTGATGTTCTAAAGGTAAAGTCTCAGAGCAGTATCATGGCAAAAAGGGATAGTCTCAGCCTTAAATGTGAAAACAGATTATGAGTACAAGAGCCTGTAGAGGTAATTTTATTTCTATAGATGACACCGGTTAGGCTTTTAATGGAGCAATATGTCTAGTTCTGGTGTGCTTGAGGAAAGGTACAGAAAAAATTGAGCAGCCAAAAAATGTACCCTCTGGAATTATTTTCTAGCTAGTTAGAGTGCCTTAGGTGAGACTTAACTTTTGGACAGAATCTATCTTTTCTTACTCTCAGCAGCAGAGTAAGAGGTAGGAAAAATACCATGTAAGTCTGTCTAAAAGAAAAATGGCACAGTTATCAGTACTTGAAGTAAAATAAAAGGTCATACAAGGCTTCTATGTATTTGTTTTCAATAATAGTAATGGTGATTAACCATTGGAACGGTTCCCTAAAGGAACTGCTATCTTCTCTTTCGGTTAAAATTTAAACTATGCATCTCTGGAGGATTACTTTCCCTTAGGAACCAGTTGTTAGGTTGAATACAAGTAAATGGATTAAATATAGTACTTTTTCATATACAGTAGGTTAGACTTTCATGTGCAGTAACTACTTTTTGACCAGTACTATTAAATTAAAATGAAGTTACTTAATACAATGGATGTAAATTGTTAAAGGAGACATATCTAACAGGAGTAAAATATTCTGAAAAAGTTTTTAAAGGCTCCAAATATTGTATTTCTGACAGAGGGAATATTTAGCCAAAGGAAGAAGTTAAATATATAACCAAATAAAGAAATGGGAGAAACGTTTTCCAAAATCTATCTGAAATATCATGAAGATATTACTAGACAATGTAAGTAGTGACCTAATGTGGCCTTAAGACTGCTGGGATAGATTGAAAAGCTGTATCCGTTGGTGAAACAAAGGCAAGGTAAATGGTAATTGCAGATAATGGGCTAAAACCAAAACAGAGTCTGGATTTTGAATAAAATGTTTAAAACCCATGGAGAAAAGCAGTAATTGAAACAAAACCCATTTCCAACTTACACATTTGAATAGTGGAATAAAATTATGCTAATCTAACATATCTGCCTTATTGTGTTTTTCTATTCATTATGCTGCATGCATAAGTATGAGATTGTTATTATCCCTTTGATAATAGTCCTTACTTATCTGCTTCAAATTGGTATGCTCTTTCTGAGCACTGCAAATGCTGTCTTTTGAAGGATCTTGTTTACCAAATGAGCTTTCTCTGCTTGTTATATTGTATTTTAATTTAGTTTTGTTTACATCATGTAAAATGTATTGCAAATTATATTTACTAAATTGTATTATAGGTTATTTGATGCCTACATATTACTGGGTACCTCCCACATCACCTCTGGAGGATTCCATATCCAGTTCCTAAGAATTATGCTGCAGAATATAAGTCAGTCATGACTGGCATCCTATCTCTAGTCAATAAGCAATACTGGGCACTTCAGAAAAAGATTCAGGCTGTCCTCATGTGCACCTAATTATGGCCCTGGGAGATATTTCTTTGGGAATTGTAGTTGGTGATCACTTCATGTAAGTGGCCTTAATACTTTTGTGATTTGTGCATTACTTATCACTGTGTCTTGTGTTAATTTTTTGTGGTAAGTTGTTTTTTCTTTCTGCTAAATATTACTATTTCAGAGTACTGCCTGAGTGTTCAGCATTTTGCTAACACACATTAAATACTGGTCACACAGTGAGACATGACCTTGCATTTTCAGTAACGTCCAGAATCATCCTGAAGTATTTACTGTGACGTTTTATGCCCTGAATTTCAAAATCAGCTCATCGGTTTAATGCTGAGCTCTTGTTGAGTTTGGCCTTAAAGAGCTATTATGATCATGTCTCAATGTAACACAGATCTAAAAAGATATGCAATTCTGTAAACCTTAAATGATCATCCTATCATTTCTTTCTCTTGTGCTTAGTTTTTACATATTTCAGTACTTCCTGAAATATTTTCTTTCTAGCACAATTTCAGCATGAGGGCTAGAGAAAGCCTTTCTTTGCCTCCCATGTTAAATTAGCTCTAAGATATTTGGTCAGGGTCCTCACTTGGGAGACAGGAATTTGAGCAACCTTGGGCAAAAAGTAGGTACCACTAGGGTAGACAATAGTTTACTGGGGACAAGGTGGCAGAGGTTCACTTTCTTCTTTTAAGGTATGTCTAGAAGTTTATTTTAATCACTGAAGAGCATATTTTTGTAGTGGGTTCTTATGTGAATCAATGAAACATAAGAGCTTGAATTCAATACATAATATATTAGGATATTCTGGTAGTTTGTTAATGAAAATGATCCTGTGCATTTCCTAAGTGCATTCTCCCTTTTATATATTTCATTATAGTGAAGTAGAGTTGCAGACAAACCCTAGAAAGTCTGGCATGGCCCAGGCCTCAATACTTTGGAACTTTTATTGTGTGTGGTTGTAAAACAGGGCATTGTAAGCACCTGTTAAACAAGGATTCAGAGGAACAGGCTTGAGGTTTAGGTGATAGCCTTCTCAGTCGGTAGAGCATGGGAGGATGAAAAGTCCTTGACTAGTGTAAGCACTACTTAGCAACAACTAAAACATTGGTGTGTTATCAACATTCTCATCCTAAATCCAAAACACAGCACTGTACCAGCTACTAGGAAGAAAATCAACTGTATCCCAGCCGAAACCAGGACAGTATCCACCCCTTATTCTAGACCATCTATGTCATGCCCAGGTCCCACACTTTCCAATTCATTCCCATTAATCACCACCCCCTTTTTCTATTTTTTGATATATGTACACACAGATATCATTCCCTTGGTCTGTGGGCCATCCCTATAAAATGTTCGTTGAGTTCATTTAGTCCATGACTTTGGGCTCCATCTGTCATAATAATCTTTTAGGGCAGGAAAGATGGAGACAGTATGC
>NW_008824411.1:3113996-3119313 GCF_000699105.1 Pygoscelis adeliae | reverse complement strand
CGATGCTCTTCCCCAGCCTACCCCCCCCCCCCTGCCACTCATAACTATCCAGTCTTGGGGTAGATCTCTGGATGATATTCTTAAATTACTTATTAACCTTAGACAAAACTGAAACAATATTCCCAAGAAGTACCAATGGAAGTATTTTAACTACCCAAGGTTGTTCAAGATACTGAAAAGTTACTGTAATGAAGGAGTAAACATCATAGAAGAAGGTAGCGACACTGCCATTCTGTATTTCCTCCATTAAAAAACCTCTCAGAGGAAGGACTATAATTGTGAATTGTCTCCACGAAGTGGTAACTGAAGTACAGTAATGGCTTTAGTATGAAGCTCAAATATCAGATTAAGCTCAAGGTCAGTGTTTTAATAACAAACCTCACAGGCAAAACATCACTGCAGACCACAGCAAACTGCAAAAACCAACACTAATCTTTAACATGTACAGCAAAAAAAGAGCATGATGCAGATCAGATAAACTAATATTGAGAACAGATGAATCAATATTGTGACCCGCAACTGTTAACAGATATAAATTCCTTAATGCGCTCTAGTTAATCTGTTATTATCTCAAACCTTTTGTGCCCCACGTTGGGTGCCAAAAGAGGACTGTTGTGGTTTAACCTCAGCTGGCAACTGAGCACCACACAGCTGCTTGCTCACTCCCCGCCCCAGTGGGATGGGGGACAGAATTGGAAGAGTAAATGTGAGAAAACTCAGGGGTTGGGATAAAAACAGTTTAATAATTGAAATAAAATAATAATAATATACAAAGCAAGTGATGCACAATGCAATTGCTTACCACCTGCCAACTGATGCTCAGCCAGTCCCCAGGCAGCGGCCCCCCAGGCCAGCTTTTCCTCAGTTTATGTACTGAGCATGACATCACATGGTATGGAATATCCCTGTGGCCAGTTTGGGTCAGCTGTCCTGGCTGTGCCCTCTCCCAGCTTCTTGTGCACCTCCAGCCTTCTCAGTCGGTAGAGCATGGGAAGCTGAAAAGTCCTTGACTAGTGTAAGCACTACTTAGCAACAACTAAAACATCGGTGTGTCATCAACATTATTCTCATCCTAAATCCAAAACAGAGCACTGTACCAGCTACTAGGAAGAAAACTAACTGTATCCCAGCTGGAACCAGGACACAGCCAAAGCAGTTGTCAATGAATACTGAAGACAGAGGCTGTTGTATCGGACTGGCTCTCATTGAAGCCTGAATGTGAGACCACATATTTGCGAATTGTAGGTTTCTGATAAGTAGTGGGTACTCAGCTAAAAGGATGGTGTCTCAGAACATAAGGGAGAACAGAATTTTTGGATTCCTGACCAAGCTTTCTGCAAAATTTAGGTATGTGAAGTAGTTAGTCCTTAGGTTTTGTGGCTCACTTTTAGATTTAGGACATCTAAAATATTCTTAAAATACACTTTAGGATATCTAAGGATCCCCTTTTTGGGTCTCATCCTAAGTACTTCACTAAAGCACAACCATAATTACTTTCAGAGGCACTAATTCTTTCCCACAGATGCCGCATGACCATTTTTATTCTTTAAATATCCAATCAATTCTACCCTGACAGTGTAGTTGGAAATTTGGCAACAATTCTTGAAGCTATAGTTTATAAAATTAATTCTACAGCTGCAAAGTTTTAGCAATTTTTATTTTGGAACTATATCAAAAGCTTTGCATTGTGTAAACGTGCATAAAAGACTTGTTTAAATTTAATCAGTGATGCATAGCCCAGATTTAATCATGGCTGGCTTTCTGCAATGCCCGAACCCCTTTCTCAGTGGGGTATAAGTGTTGAATCAAATACCATTTAGAGCCTTATCCTGCAAAGTACAGATTAATCTCAGAATGGCGTGAGAATCTTCTCGTTTAATCTGAGAAGTGTGCTGCAAGTATGGAGCGCTTAAGAGTGTTGACCTTGCACACTGTGAAAAACAGTAGACCTAGATTCCTTCAGAGGTTAGTTGGGTTTGGCTTTAGAAGAACACAGCCTTCATGTCCACCTTCACTATAACTTTCTATCTGTTACTCCTTTTAAGATCTATCAGTGTGTTATGGTAAATATACAGCCACCAACTATCAGTTTCTAACATCTTCTCTTAGCATTTTACTAATTTTATTTACTTTGTTACAGTTCAGATGTATTCGATAGATGAAAAAACAGCTTAAAAATCTGAAGTGTTTTGTTGGAAAAATGTTTGAATTGGAAGAAAGCGATCAGAATGCACTTATAAAAAAATTACTGATTTCCAGACAAATACTGTCAGACTTATGTTGGATGTGATTTTTAAAGGGGTAGTTCACAGGTTTTCCAAACCCATTTTGAAGTGCTTGAACTTTGAAATGTAAATAACTGAGAAAGATGGTCCTAAAATAAGGTAAGTTAAAATAATCCATTTGTACTTAGCAGTCTTATTTGTAGGATCAGTTACTGTAAATGATTTATTTTTGCTTTTGAACAAGGCAGATAAAACAGTATAACAGTGCATATTGTAGTCTTTGGGTCAGTTGTAATGGCAGAAATGATACTCTCAAGAGCTTTTCTGGTGTGTTCAGAAGAAAAACAAGACTCCTTTTATGGTACTTGCAAGAAGTCAAGTATGTATTTTTGCAGATTAGAGGTTTTGACTAGACAATAGGAACAATTAATGTCATCCACATATTTAGGCCACCTGCGAAAACCAAGTGTTTGGAATTGGAACATCATGCCATGAATGTAGAGTAACATGAGTGTTTTCAAGCATAAAACAGGAGTGTGTTTGCTAATTTGCAAGGATGCATGGACTCAAGTGTTTCACAACTTCCTAGTTTGAGCAATAGAAATGGAATAGAAGATGTAAGAATTAAAGGTTTCTTTTTATAATAGATAGAAATCTTGAAAACTAATCTGATCTACCCTCCAAAGTTCGGGGTTTTTGCCTAAAAATCTGTATTTTCAAAATGTTCTTGTGCATATAAAAGTAGCCTGCATGATATATTCAGACAGTTATTAATTCTCTGCCATGGAAGAGCATTAAGAGCAAATAAAATTTGTCTTTACATCTTTGTATGCTCTTGTAGTGGCAAATAAGTTTCTTGAATTCTTGGTGGTAAAGGAAATAAAATACTAGAAGTAATATCTAAAACTTTCTGGTGGCATAATTCTTAAGCGTATTTTAATTATCTTTTCATCAAATTTTGATTCAAAAAATAATTTATCTTCTTTGCTCATATTAAAGATAGCTTTCTATTGAGTTACATTTAGTTCCGCTTTTTAGGAAAATGCATTACCATGATTCATCAGTAAGCATTTTTACTTTATCTCAGTAGTTCTGAGCTCAATCTGATATTAAGGTGGTACTAGCATCTGTATTTGCTAATGAATGCTTACCACTAAACTAGAAAAGGGAAATAAAAATATAACAAGTATTAAATATTTCATATGTAGCAAACACTGATTGCTATCAGAGATCCATTTAACAGGTAATCTCCCACCTCTAGTTATCAGTTCCCAGATGGACATTGTACCATTGTTAGTAACCCTTTGGATGTAGTGACTCAACCAATTTTCCACCCACTTCCATATCTCACAAGTATATATACACCTCCAGCTTGACTACAAGGATACTATAGGATACTGTGCTGAAAGCTTTTCAAAAGTTAAACTATATCTGCTGCTCTTTTCCTGTCCACAGAGCCAGTCAGCTCATCAAAGAAGGCAGTTAGGTTTGTTATGTACGCTTTGCCCTTGGTAAGTCATGCTGGTTGTATCCAGTCATGATTTTATCCTTCATATGCCTGAAAGTGATTTCATCCTAGACTTGTTCCATAACCCTCCAGGGAGTGAGGTTAGGGTGACTCAGTCTGTAAATCATTGGATCCCCCTTTTGATCATGAGTGTGATGATTGGCTGTTTCCAGTCATCAGGAACCTCCCGTTTGCCACGACCTTTCAAGGCTGATAGCGACTGATCTCACGCTATTGGATTTTTTTTTCGTGTTCCACTAACAGGCAAAATATGATTCAAAAGAATGCAGAAAGGCGACTGGTTTTGCTTATTCACAGAAAACATACCATCGATAGTGCACTGTAGTGGATATGGCAGAGATCTTCAACAATGATTTTCCAGTTCACTGACTATTGCTTTAAAGAAAAGAAATGCAGCATAAGTATGGCATTAAATTAGAAGACCACTTTTAATTTTAAATTTAAGCTAAAAAAATAAATTTAACTTGCATAAATAGATATAAATTAAGTCTTTAAGAAGCCACTATTCTTCCCTACAGCCCCTCAATAACCTTTTTTCCAACAAACACTATCAGGTGCAGTATTCCAGAGAGAAAAATACATGACATTTATTCTCTGCTATTGTGTCCAAGCTAGATGCAGAGATCACGGGAAATAAATGTTTATGTTAAATGTTATTTATTAACACATTTTAACTTTACTTCCTCATCTCTGTTCTTTTTTTTTCTCATAGAATGACTGAAAGTACATTTTTACTTAGTAAACCTGAACTTAAATTGGAGGAGTGGCGGTTTGCTTTACGTTCTGTTGATATATTTAATGAATATCTGTTGTCTCAGAAATTTATATAAACAGCAACAACAAACCCCCTGTTACTACAGTTGGTTACATACATCTTTATTTTTGTTAAAAATTATCTGGACAGGCTAATAGCAAGTACATTTCTGTTTCATTACTGCCTAAAAGTTTCAGTTGGGTATGATGTATATATTAGATTAAAATTTTATTATGCTTTAAGTACTCTACCTTGGACTTTATTTTGATTAGTTCATTTAGGACCTAAGGAAACGTGCATGGAAATGTTTGTAAACTCTCCCATTGCTTCCAGTGGATTCTAAATCAGACTAAATATCTCATTGTTTGCTTTAACGAAGAAATCCATGGAAATATTAAACATTCTAAATTGTAAAGAATATTTTTTAATATATTGACACGAGCACCTCTTAGCTTGGTCCCAAAGAATACTCCATGAACAATCTACAAGAAATATAATGGAAACACGTATTTATTAAAAATCTTAATAGTGTTATTTTTAATTCAGTTTAACTCCAAGTCAGGAAAGGAGCTGAAGGAGCCATAGGTGAATGTTGTTTGTGCAGGTAAAGAAAGAGAGTTGGCTTTTAGTCCTTTCCAATTTTAGTTTTCAGTCTCTCTAATATGCCAGCTCTTGCTCGTTAGCAGATATAAAAAGCAAAGGCGCAGGGAGTGAGAGGGTGCCCCAGCCCCCCGCCCCGAGCGGGGGGAGGGAGCCCCTGACGAGCGGCAGGCCTGGCTCAGCGTGGGGGGGGGCAAGAGGGGCGGGGGG
>NW_008824411.1:3104976-3111876 GCF_000699105.1 Pygoscelis adeliae | reverse complement strand
CATTGGAACAGGCTGCCCAGGGAAGTGGTTGAGTCACCATCCCTGGAAGTATTTAAAAGACGGGTAGATGAGGCGCTTAGGGACATGGTTTAGTGGGCATGGTGTTGTTGGGTTGATGGTTGGACTCGATGATCTTGGAGGTCTCTTCCAACCTTAATGATTCTATGATTCTATATACCAGCCAAGTATTATGGTTTCCATCACCATTTATAGATTTGGTTTTTCAAAGGTAGGATCCAGCAAGTCTTATCCCTGCATGTACTCATTAGATCTGCACTAGTGTTTGATAAATATCTACACCGTGTGAAGAGGTAGGCAGGTGGTTTAGTCATCTATGAATCATCAACCTGAACATATACACCAAGCTCTTTCCTGATTTTTCTCCTAATCTTTTCCCCTGGATTATGGTTACTTAGAGCAAACATGTTGATATAAATCAGAAACATTCTATTTTATACAACCTGTTAATTAGAAATGCTGTGTGTGTAGACCTGTTATTCTGATAGGAAGTTCTGTTAGCACTTCTTTCACTAATATGCCTATCTCTTAGCCTGAACTATTCTTGCTGCTAATATGTGCCTAATCAGTAAGGAATTAAGTCAAACTCAATTTATATAAATTGAAGGGGTTTTCAGTTGTCTATACAAACTAGATATTAGGGCATACTTCTCAGTAGGTGCAAAAGGTGTAGTTCCTCTATGGCATTTCCAATGTTCCAGGGACTATTGTAACTGGCGTTTAACAAATTATTCTAGCTCTGAAATATCTGCGGGATAGTCTTGTTTTACTGACACTTTAGATTGAAGTGTAGGACTATATACACCTAATCTTCTGATTAACTGTTGAAATTAGTTAGAAACTACAAAGATATTTCTCATTCCTTTTTTTGTAGATAAATAAACAAGAAGAAAATAAATTTATCAGCACTTAAGCAGTTAACTGTGTTAATATCCAGCCAGAATAGATTTATGAGTTAATACTGCATTTAGATGAAAGGGATAATATCTACCTTGCCACGTGACTGTTTCAAGCTGTCTGCAGCCTTAGGCAGGCATCCTATACATGCTACATTTAAAAGGTTAGCTCTGTATCTGGAATAATGTTTAGAGCCTCAGGCTCAAATTTGACTATGTTTTGCTTGATATCTACTATTGCAAGGATATAAAGCAACTATAAACCTGTCTAACCAACTTGTTAATCCCAGTTTATAGCTATTCTGCAGGTCTAGAATGATGTGAAGTAGTGGGAGTAGTAAGGGAAAAAAATCTGACCCTCAGGTTTTTTTGTTAAAAGGAAGTTTATATTTTTGAAGCACAATTATGTAGAAATTTAAAAATAATCTGCAATTATGTGGCAATTTACATGCTTGCATAGTAAAATTATACAGAAGACCCTGCTTGTGCTTTCCTTTGAAAATATTCATCAGGAGGACAATCCACTTTCCTTTTATACACAGATGCAGAGATCCGTTTTGGTGTTGTAAACCCTTGAAAACCTGTAACTTATAGTGTCATTCTTGTAATCTTTTCTAGTTTAAATGATTGAATATCAATAACAAGGATGGACTGAGGAAAGGAAGTCTGTTGATTAAAAAAAAAAGTATATATTTGCATGACTAAAACATTGGGTTCATTTTTCGAAAAATACATTTAATTTATAAGAGTGTGAGTGTAGGGGGAGAGTGTCTATACTGACTTAAAAGCATACTCCAGTGATGTTTATTCTAAAAAATTATAACAGGCCAATCTATTATAGTTATGTGCTAGGGTGATAAAGAACTTCTTTATCTGAGTAAAGAATGCTTTTTTGGTTCATTATGACAGAATTTTCAATAGAATGCAACTTCTGAAATCCCTCTATTTAAATCTGTTTTAGCTCTTATTTTTCATATTGCCTAGTAAAAGGAGATTCTAAAAAGGAATAACTTACTAAGTGGAATAAAAACAAAGGGGAAAAACAAGTCAGCACTGAAGGTCAGTGTCTTATTCAGAATACTGTGTGAGGAATATAGTTTAATATTCTGATGTTTTTTATGTCATGGATTTGGTGTTTCTTATTTCCAATAAAAATAGCAGAAAACTTAAACATTAAACCATAACTTTTTCTTGAGGGGTTCTGGGAGATTAGTTCTTTATTCTTGCAAGTATAATGGCAAAATAAATGCGACATCTTGAATTGGAATTGAATGAGAATGTTTTTGCAGGCAGTGCGTTATGTTTTTAAGTGTGTGTAGTTCCCCTCAACCAACCTTAAACTTTTTCAAGCAATCAAAATACATTTTGATGATTGATGTATTGACCCATTGCTAGGTAACTCTATTTTTCTACCTGAACATTAAGACTCATTAATCACTCATGCTCACTGAAGTCAATAGGACTGTAAGTCAGAATTTTGAAAGAGGACTTATGGAATTAAATATTCTAACAAAACTAGGCTTGGAAAAGTCTTGGAGGCCTCACTATTACTTGGAAAATTCAAAGGTGAAAGTGGGATCTGACTTGTCTAATTCCAACTGGACTCTCTCTACAGTCAATTGAAAATGGTGATAATTCATCCCATGTACCTTAGATATCTATTTTAGCCTAGAGTTGCATGAAATTAATTCTACGTTTCATGAATAATTGCTGCATGTATACTAATAATATAAGTTCTTTTAGAGACACATGGCTTGTATTCAAGATGCTGTATTTTTAATGCAAGTATATGCATAGGTGAAGAATTTCTGGTTGTGGATTCTTTATGTAACAGCAGTAAAACTATGTATAAGATATAGATACTGCTTATAAGACAGGTTATATTTCTGCCATTAAGGATATAGACTATTTCAAAATGCTTATCTAACTTTATTACAGTTTTTCTTATCTTCAAAAGCTGTCTAAAACTTATCTAGAAGTCATAAAAGTTATTAGAAGGAAAAAAAAAACCCTCAATTTGTACTACAAGGAAGAAATTATATTAACTAGAATCTGGTTTTGACAATCATCACTTGAAGGCAAAATGCCATAGCAGTGAGAGATCAGTTTGGCCTACTACCTATTTGTGTAGATTCATTAAATCAAAGCAAGTATTAGCTGGTAAGAATATTTCTAGGTGGTTTAACCAGTATCCATTGTTCACTGAGATGAAAACCTCCATTTGGGATGATGGGTACTTTCACAGATACAATTAAATATAGGCAGAGCTTTTAAACTTTATATTTCAACCTTTTTCTGGACAAGGGTGGTGGTGGTATATTGCTTTACCCTGAGTGTGTGGTACAGTATTTTGAGTTTCAATGTAAAGACTGTGGGAATCTTATTCTTATGTTAACAGCATACAATGCAATTAAATTTTTATTGGAAATAATGTGAATGTAATATTCACTTCTAAGGGAATTTCACTGTTATTTGGCATCAATTAACTTGACATAAAAATAATTTGTTACAATTCCCATGTAAAGCAGAAATATTTCTCTTAAGTGGCAAATTACGCTTAGCTCTCTTGATTTTTATGTTGGTGTAGTTTTATTCCACTGTAACTAATCTAACATTAATTAATGTCCAGATTAGCATTTCAATGCTAATACATCGACGTTGGGAATTGCTAGGATTTTACTTTTACACAATTTAGTTGGCATGTGTAGTTGGGAATCAGGGAGCACTCTTTTTCTCATTGGAAAGCTGATGGAACTGCCTTTCTGTCATACTCTGTGTTCCTGAATAACATAGTGGATGAGATTCTCCATGGGTCCATTGATATGCTTTAGAATAGGTGTGAAAGTATCCAGGTATTACCCCAGCCTCATCACTGTAGGATCTGTATTCTCCAGAACTGCCCTGAGCAATGGGACCAGCTTCCCTGCGGTGTAGGGGTCTTGCTCTACTTTGAATGAAACTGTGTGATCATTTGCTAATACCCTTCAAAATGCAGTGTTCACAGAAGTACATGAGAGCAAGTACATAGGCAGTCATTCTGTCTCATTCTTGCCACTAAGCGTGGTGATTCTATGGCAAGATTTTTATTCTTGAAGGAAACATTTCCGTAGCCTTTGATTGAAAAACAACCCTCTGTTGACTTGCATTGTTGTAGAGACTAGAATTTTTATGAAGGAAATGATGTGTTCTATCAACCTTAAATTCTTTAACCATTTAACTTCTGTTGTATTATGGACTATGAAATACAAAATGTATAAATAGCATTGTCAGAAATATGCATACACTTAATTCAGGAAAATGTCATTGGAAGTCTACCCCAGTTGTGCATCTTCAAGCAGTGGAATTACTATTCTATTATCTATTATTGTTATCAATGACTTTGCAAAAACAAACTGGAAGTAGTGCTGATTATGGTCATAACAGCACAAGAAGGTAAGTCACATTTTCTTACAATATGCCAGTTCTGTGCTTCTAAGAAATTATTTTCATTTGTATTTTCTTTCATTATACTGAAGGGCAAGCCACTGCGGAAGGAAGGACCTGGGATGTTCACCCAGGGACCCTTGTGTCAGTACAGAAGGTATTTTATTGGTAAAATAGTTAAAACTGAGTCTCCACATAGGCCTTTTGTTCCACAGCTGCTTGAACAAGATGTGGCGGCCAATTGTCTTTGTCCTGATTCTGAATCAACCCTTTGTCTTGACTGTGAATAGCCTGTGAACATGCTGCTGTTTTGGAGGCTGTGTTTGCTATTCAATGAATATTTTATGCAGACAAGGGTTTTTTTTGCCTCCAGATTGTTCACTGCTTGTCCAAGGAGTGACTTAGGTTATAGATAAATTCCCCTGGAAATTTACTTCTCAGTGATTCAATGGATACATATGAAGAAAGAGCAATATGCAAGCTTGCATATTCCTTATTCATAATACAGACCAATGGGTAAGACTACATCTAAAAGGTCCTAATTTATGAAATAAAAATTACTTTCTGTACTTACATATGTGGCTGCCTGAAATAACATGAAGTCTGAGGCTAAATAATCAGAAAGGGGTGTGATGGGAAAAAGAATCATTTTCTGAAGGAGGAGATATTTCTCACTAGTTTCAAATGATTACTTTAGGAATATTTCTTATCTTTCATAAAATTTAGTCATAGGAGTCTCCCTCTAAACTGCGTCAACAGGTTTCTATTATTCTTTCATTTTCCATAGCCATTCAATTTGTAAGCCTTTCTTTCTGTCAGTAATATTCCCTGGGTGTTCAGTTATTCAGCAGCTACTAGGTAGCGCATCTTTCTATTGTTATTAGAAGGATGCCCATCTGACTACAGTCCCAAGAAACCAGCCAACAACTTGGAGGCAATTACAAAGAGTTAATGGCAGCTGAAGCAGACACAACTCAGTTGTGCAGAATTCCTTTTGTATCACTATATAAACTACGAGAGAGTTCACTGGAGGTAGTTAACAGTAGTACAAATTGGTGGAAATTAAATGGGAGTCAGGCCCTATATGTCTGAGGAAGCCCAGGAAGGCAAATTATGGCAGTTTGGAAGTTATAGAGCAAACTATGTCTCTGGGCAAAAAGAAGAATTTTGCAAAGAACAGTGCAGAGCATGAGAGAGCATAAAAGAAGAAAACTATCTTTGTGGAATAAAGATTAACCACTGAAAAAATATTCAGCAGAGAAAGGGATGGTTGTCACTCATAGCTTGATTTAAACCCAGAAGTTAATAGTGTTGCTTCAGTCTGAAACTGGTTCTACTGAGTAGAAAATATCACCATCTTAAATAAAATGTGTTCCACCAAAGCATGATCCCAGCACTTGACTCAAATGGGAATTTTACACTGATCTCTGAATAATGCATATTTTTTTGTTTCCTTGTACTACTTCTGAATAATCAGAGCAATTTGAAAAAATGTGTGCTCTTATAGATTACTTCTAAATTTTTCATCCTTATTACTCCAATGATGGCAAATTTTGAAATGGACACAGAGACTCAGAATTTGCCATGTAGCAAGTTTTGAAATTAGTTAAATTGTGGCTTTGTTTACGCTAAGTATTTCATTGCAATATGATAAGTACAGTGAGGCAGTTATTGCTGAGGCTACGCATGTCTTTACTGTATGTGATTCAATGGTTTATTCTGATTACTTGGTCCCTTGATCCACTGTCACCATATGTTCATATGGTTTGAAGATTTCTGAAGGGAAAAGGTATTAGGTGCACAGTGGATGACTTTGTGCTAGTCAGCTATATGCTGGGGTGCTTTCAAAGAAAAGCTGCTGGTTTAGTTTCCTTCAAAAGGAATCCAATTGCATGCACCGAAAGTGCTGTGAAAGCTGAAAATGTGTTATGTGGAGACATTCAGGGGATCTTTATCTCCTATGTATTGGAGACATTCAAAACTACAGTACTTCTCCAACTCCCTGAGATAGGCACAAACTGCATATTTATTCTTCATATGATGTTATGCTGTTACACCAGCAGTTAGCTGTGTGTTAGCATGTTTGCTGGGAGCAGAACAAAGCACCTAAAGGCTGAAGAATAGGCAGAGTTGGTGACAAGCACACTTGTGCTTTGCCCTAGTTACCAAGAGCCCATGCTTCCTTTGTCTCTTAGTGGTATTTAGTAGTGCCTGCTGTGCCCCACCAGGTATTACTGCTGATGACTTCCTTGATGGCTGAACTGCTGCATACAAATAATTTCTTATGAAATCATAAGTACTGGTATACAGCGGCTAAGGAAGGAATCCAGCTCTTTGGAGCTATGTGCATTCCATGAGTTTGCTCTACTGTGATACAACTCATGCTGCTCGAAGGGTAAATTATTCATTGTCATTCTCAGTCCTCCTGTCAGGTACTGCACAAGTATTTTGGAGGAGACACTCCTCCCAGCCTGGAGGATACAAGTGATTTCCATGAAATTTCAAAACCAACCAGGGGCAAAACCAAGAAATAAATTCAAGACTATACCATTTTTGTTTGTGC
>NW_008824411.1:3095829-3104930 GCF_000699105.1 Pygoscelis adeliae | reverse complement strand
ACAGTGCTATATTTCATCTAGTTCAGTTATAAGGCTGATACATAAAGATTTTTTTGACAACCAGATGTTTTGCCAGCCTCTGTAGCAGTAGAGCTATGGTATGCATCCATGGGACTGTTCTGCCTTGAAAGTAGCGTTCTGTCATGTGTTAATAATATCTTTTGCAGTTGCTAGGCGTTTTGAGGATGAAGTAGCTTTGTCTTTGTTCAGCGTAATATACTGTATTAAGAAGTAAACAGCCCACGCAAGCTATCATTCTGCGATAACTTGAAAGCTATATCCTGCAGCAAGGTAAATTGTATAGCTAACCAAATGCCAGACTTGCTAAACGTGCCTTTATTTACCTTGAAATGGGATCCATTTGAAACACAGGCTATTTCAGGTAACAGACATTTAGCCTTCTGTATGCTTTGTTTTGAACTTTTTGTACAAAATAGTGTTGCACTTTACTGTGAGAGATGAGAGTTAAGTGAGACATAGCTTGTGTGATATTGCGAATAGAAAATATAAAAAACAGCTTAGATTTTAAATATAAAATGAATTTACAGAACAGATTTAAATTACTCTGAAATAAGTAGGACAAGTCAGCAAATGCTAGGGAATTCAATATGAAAGTTGATTCAGATCACATGGATAATTCATACTTCATGTTCCTTCTCCTTCTAGTTCAGGATAAAAGTCATGCCAAAATTCTTATCAGGACTACTATAAATTACCAAATTCTGTTTTCTCCTACTAGAAATAGCTTTGTGTTTCTCTGCACTTTATTCTTTATCTGTAACTATCTTTCTACAAGGATGTCTTCTAAACTGCTAAAAACTCCTCTGTGCTGCCCAACTGTTGGGTTTTTTTTTTTTGTTTTTTTTTAAAAAAAAAAAAAAAGATTCCTTTCATTGTTCTTACCCCTTAAAAATACCAGTTTAGTGAATGATTTTCATCCAAGTCTTCCGTCCTCGTTAACACTCTCCCATCTTCCTTAGGGTTTGGTCCAATGTGCTTTGAAGTCAATGGGAACTGCCCCATTTTCCTTACAGGTAATTTTTGGAAGAGTCATTAGATTTCAATACGTTCCATATAACTAGAAAACTCCTGGTATTTTGAGAATTAGGTCTGATCTCTGCTCTAGAATACTTATTTTAATTTGAACAAAGTGAGTTTACTCTCTTCAAAGTTGTATGATTCACTTCACGTGAGTGTTTTCCCTCTTCTTCACGGCCATGATTTGTTTTCAAAAGAAAAAGGCTTTGGCTTTTATACAGTGTTGTATATGAACATATGGCACTGAGGTATAGCACAAAAAGTATATTGGTATGAGTTTGACCAGTTAATTATCCTAAATAAGGTCCTGTAAACTTTTATTCTGCCCACCGCAACAGGATGTTCTGTAAATGAAATACATTTTGTAGCAAACTATTTCAGAAATATTTTAGACAGTTGTAAACTATTTTTACTGGTGTGATTTTTCATAGACCTTTATACCTGTAGAGTTAAGCACTTTTCTTACTATCAATTGAGTTGCATAGACCAGAGAGACAGGAACCATTACAGTTAAAAGTGACCAGAAAAGAGATCTATGATTATGCGTATGTTAAAAAGAAACTCTGACCACGTCCAGCAGCTCTAGCACATCTTGAAACACAAACATCTGTGGCATTATCCATTCAGGTGCTGCACATATGGGTGTAGCAAGCAGTATTCCCTGTCCACAGTGTGCAGTCATGAGACAGCTGCCTTCTGTGTATGGCATTCGTGTAATAGAGCCCTCCGCAAGCTCTCAGTAGGGTGTCTGTACGAGACAGGCCATTGTTGGTCTCTTCATTACTTGGTCAGTGGGTATCTTTTTCTCCCATGTATTGGAAGTATCGAAGAAATTAATAAGAAAGGATGCTTGACTGGGATCTTTTAGCATGCTTCTCCACAAAACATTCAGCAATGATAACCTTCTCCCAGTGCTGAGAACTTTGCTCCCATGAATTCCTAAGATTTATAGATGATGTATAATAGAGATGTTACGTGTCTCCACACCCCTCCTTAGGTATATATCTCTTAGTAGTATGGTTGCTTTGAGTCTGAAATTGTTTAGCTGAAATGATTCATGTTCATATTTCTATTTTAAGAATATGGTTTAATCTTACAGCAGCAAAATATTAATTCTTGTGTTGTTTGGATGTTGTTTTACAGCAATGTTTACATTTATTCAGATTTTCCTTTATACCTGAAACCGTATGATAGAATTGCATTCTATTATTGCTATGTAGTAAAGAAGTTCATTAATTCCATCTTTTAGAAATCAAAGCTGTTCTTATCTTCAAGCTAAAAAGACGCCTTAATCAACAGTAGTATCTTATGTGAAATATTGTGCACAATTACAATCTTAGACAATCAGACAATTTATTTCCCAGATGACATTATATCTGCAAATACCGGTTCTCCTTCCTCGTAATTTCAACATTGTATATGATGGCCTAATTGCCAACTAGTATGTTGACTTGAATGCAGTTTCTGCCCTCATACTCTGCTTCAAATACATGTAGTCTTTGAAATAAAATTCATTGTGTAGCTTTACATCATATAATTCACATATAACGTCTTCACAAAATGCTCAAGCTTAGGAGGAAAGTTCCTTGATGTATTTAAAAAATAAAAAAATAATAATCTGTAGAATGAATTTTTTTTTCCCCCCATTCTCTAAGCAAGAAAAACTTAAGTGAGTCAAACTCATCCTAACTTTAGAATCAATCCAGAAAACATACAGCACATGCAGTAAAAAGCAGACTTATCTATAAAAACACCTGGAAAATGAAAATTTGATTTATTAAGTATTATCATTTCCCTCGCAACACTTTTTCAGTGTCACTTTTTGAGTAAATTCCTATTGTGCAGCATGATTTAAAACGTATTCATTATCTTCCTTTTCATAGTTCTTTAGAGTAAAGTTTGTTCTATAGCTGTGGACTATTAACCTAACTCCTCTTTGTTTATTCCTTTCAATTATGCTTTATGCTGTAGAAGAAATAAATTTTTAGGGTTGCTGATTTTTTTTTTAATAGACAATATGGGATTTCTGTTAGTGCTTCTAAAATAGTTTTACAAGCTATACAATGTTCAGGTTATTTTTCAGCAGCACCAATTTTTTAAAAACTTCCTTGTAATTTGACTTAATACATACATCTTTCTTACCTTATTTAATAAAGAGGTCTTTGGAAAATGTCATTCAAGTTCTAGGATTTCCACAGAAAGTTTATTTTGATAGGATCTGTGGTTATTAGTCTGTACAGTTTGCTTTGCAGTCACAACCTATAAGGTACAAAGCTCTAAACATAAAACATTTCTTTGAACAACTCCTGGCAGTAAAAGATCAGAGTTCGTGTTATCCGCATGTAGGAGTCCAGAGTATTGTACATTGATGGCTCAGTTTCCAAAGTGCTGTCTATCGCCTATGCTTGAAACATTATATATTGATTATGGGATTAAGTTAAAGCCAATTCATATTTCATTCTCTGAGACAAGAAGGGAGTGTCAGTTTTTTTCTGAGGAAGTCAATCTGTGTCAAGGTTGCACAAAAAGACTTAAGCCAAAGAAGAGCTGACCTTTATAGACAAGACCTGCTTCTGAAGACAGTTGCTTCAGTACTATGGGACCCTGGAGAACTGTATGCTAGAGTGAAATTGTTGAAACAAAATGAAACATAGTTTATCTTCTAGTGTGCTACCTGGGTTATCTACTTACTAAAAGCTATTTCTGAAATGCACATTCAAACTCAGTGAAAGCTGCAGGCATTACCTAATCTTAGAGTATACCTGAAAAATAGCATAGTATGTTTTATGGTATGCTGTATATCAGGTTTGTTTAATGCTATAATCAAGCCAACAACAAGCTCATCTGTGAAGAGAAGTGTAGCTGAGGAAACAGGACCAGAGCTCACAAAGACCAAGCACATATTCTTGGCTTGGCTTGACTGGTTAGCAAATCTTCCTTTCTGTTGGCTTCTGCTTTAGTAAACTCATTTGAAGAAAGCTTTCACTGCTGTATGATACGAATACTGGTTTTGATGCTGATGATAATGTGGTCTAATATCTGTCAGTTTTAGTAGTCACTATTGCTACCTTGATCTCTATTTACTCCTCTTAGTCTGTTCAGGCTGGCCATCTTTGAAATGTCCTTTTAACTTTTTATTCAAGTATGTCATTGTCGTGTTTCTGATTTCATTTACAGACATCCATCAAATTGACATGGGATCGAAGGAGGTATTGCTATAAATTTAGGGTTCTCTCTTTAAAACTGTTTACTGTTACAAAATTATCACTTATTGTTGGTAACAACATGGGTGCTTGCATACTAAAAGCAAGTTCTTTAAATATTACTTGTATTGTTCGATAGTGACTTCACACAACCGATATGATACTGACAACTGATTTTTGAGAAGAGAAATACTATAATAGTTTTGCTATAAGCATTAAGGACAAAACAAACTGTTAAATTTCTGATTCTGCTAATCCACTTAAAAGTTTGTAAATGAAAATCCTTTTACCTTGGCCTTATCTTTGTGTCTTCCCTGACCCAAACAGACTGGCCTTTCAAAGAAATATCAGCGATCATATCACACAAAACATAACAGAAAAAACAAAACAGCAGCATATTCAAGGCTAAAGGTAAAAGGTTCTATGATACTTTCTTCCACACTTACTGCTCATCCAGGTTGCTTTTTACTTAAGTCATTGAATTAGGCTTTTTCTATGTATTGTCTGGTATACATTATCATACTAAGGATAATAAAGATGATCAGTGAAGTGATTTTGATTATTTCCCATAAACATCCTGGAAACAGATACCGATTTCAGTTCTCTCACTATGTAAGTCATTAAATAAAGGGTGGAAAAATTATCTCTGCTAATGCAGAGTTTGATGCTTAATTCTGCTCCCATTCAGTTCTGGGAAAGTCTGTGTTCTTCAGCTGGAGACGGATTGGTCTTAAAATGCTGCTAAGTTTCATGGGTAAAACTCTACTATGTTTCACTGCTAAAATGTAATTTTATAATGAGACTAGCTTCTCTTTAGATTTCATTATGAAATATTTTGCTGTTCAGTGGATATACTTTATCACCTTCCCATAGTTTAAGCTAGAAGCAGAGTTTAAAGCCTGTTTTCTCATTTACCACCCACTGGGAAACCCATTGAACAGCATGAGAATATGGTTCTGGTTTTAGGCATTTTTTTCCTGTTATTTAGCAGTCGGGCCCCTAGCAAACTCTGGAATATTTTCCACTGTTTGAACATGCCACTTCTCTTAGTAAAGCATTTTAAAAATTCTCAGGCTTGCCAACATGTGCATCTGAAGTATTGTACATCTTTATGGAGGCACATCAAAATTAATATGGATGATTTCAAACTACAGCATGCATTTGCCTAGGAGCCATATTTTCTCCAGATATATTTTCTAATCCAATAACTTTATGGGCAGTACAATGTCCATAAGCATTGGCAAAGTCAAGCACCAACCATTTAGAGCTAGAAAACTGGCAATGAAGTTTTATGTAGAGTGTCTGTTTTATAGAATTGCCTACTATTGTTTCAGTGGCAAGCTGCCACTGGGTGAAACTGTTTCTGTACTGCAGTTTCTTCCCTTCCCAGTTGTACACAGAGTTTTACCTCTTTCCAATCAGTTTTGATTATAGTGTGAGCATTTAAAAAAAAAAAAGTATTTTTTCATATATCCTTACCTTTTGTGCAGACAAGGAGCTGTTTAGACTAGATGTTCAGCAAGGGCAAAAACTGTATTTCAGATATTTGCCTTAGTGAAACCATTCTGATGTAATGCTGCTAAAGAATGGGCTCTCCCTCTCAGTGTGATTTGGCTAACTTCAAGATATGGGGAACAGTAAATAATAATTTCTAAATTCCAAATATTCTTAAGTTATCTAGTCCTTCTGTTGTTTGATTATTCTATCTGCTGTATTTATAATTGGGCAAGCATAATCATAACTAAGTGTAATTCCTCACTGTGGAGGTAGGTAATAAAAACAAGATCAGTCACAAAGCTGATCAGCCAACGAGGAATGCTGCCAGAGCAGCAAATCTGGGGCTTAGCATTTCAGAGTTCATTCTGGTTTTCATCAGTTCATACAGGGTTGAATGAGAAGTGGTGGTACCTATGGTTTGAAATTAGAACCTTCTGTGTTTCGTATCCCCTGTAAGTCTGCATTTGTGTTACTTTGCTTATCATTTTTGCAAAATACAGTTATATTTTGGGGGAAAACATGAAATATATACTATGTTTCTAGTTGCTCTGAGTTTCCATGACACTTTATAACAATGTGAAATGGATTTATATTTAATCTCTAATTTATACCTACTTGGAATTTATTCTTCAGAAATAAGCCAGTTTTCCATATTAAGGTTGAAAAAACCCAATTCGTCTCAAATAGACATATTGTACTGTCTTATGGATTGTGGCATGACAGATTTTTGCTAGGTACAGAATGAACTGGTTGCATTCGGATTTCACTGTGAAGTGAGGGTTCTTGGCTTCTAGAAAGTGTTCATTACTTTCTTTTGAATCAAGCTCTTGATTGCTGACACTTTTCCCATGAAAGTTAAGACAATTCTCTTCCTAAGTGGAAAGATTTCTCTCCCTTCATGCTTAGTGTCATTAATCTACCACTTAGGACAAATGAACGGTCCCTTTCACCTGACTCTTGGCAATTTGGAAAAATTCTCTTGTCTCTGTTTTTAAAACTGTAGATTATCCTCCCCTTTCCCTGCCCCCCCCCCCCCCCCCCCCCCTCCATCCCCCCCCCCCCCGCCCCCATTAAGTAGTTTACTGAACTTCACTGTCTTCTGTAGACCAACTATTTTAGTTGGTTTGTGTTGTAACTGAACATTTAACTTTTATATTTGAACAGTGATCTGTTGGGTTTCTAGAAGTCTAAGAACTGTGGGGATCAAATGTGAGATTCCTGAGAAACATCTGCAGTATATATGTGGAACAATCCTGTATCATATGCACAGGAAATAGAGATTTAATGTATATATGGTATTGTTGGACGCATCATGCATTGTGCACTTTGCTATGAATAAACTGCCAGTGAAGGCTTGTTTGCATACTGAGGACCTAGCAGTTTTTGGCAGTATTAACCTGCATTTCATATTGAAATTCATAATAAGTTTGAGTGTGTAGCGCTGGTTACAGAGGAGGAATTGGAAGGAATTCCTCTTAAGTTATATTATTTCTGGATCAATTGACCTCTATCATAGTTCCATGTAAGAATTTACGAAAGAATCATTTGAGGTACCAGTTCTTAATTGGAATGATTTTAAAATAGAAAAATGAGTGATTCTGTCTTCAGCCAGGGTACATTATACCCTCCAAATGTTATGTGTAGGCGATAAAGCTTGGTGAATACATGACCTCTGCAAGAAAAATGTATGGCATTTTGATAAATAGCATCTGTGGAAAACACTAGATGACCAATGTCCATGTATATTTACTGTGCTATAGTATTGCCAGTCCCAAACATTTCAAATATATAAATAGTTTCTCAATATCGAACGTAATGCTTTTAAAAGGAAAATAGTGTTTCTTTTTTCCTGCTGCTAATCCATGCATAATGTATTGCACAAAGGAGATACACTTTTTAATGAAAGGGAGACATTAGAAGCTGCGTCTAAAAGTATCAAATCAAACTTCAAATATCACTAGAATGGCACTAAAATTGCAAAACCTAATAACCCTGACCTAACCGTTAAGTAAGCCTCTTATATGTTATGTTTGGAAAACTATGGTATAATGATGAAATTGCAACATAGTGATGAAACTGCAGCATAAGTAATTATTTTTTTTATTTTCCTGAAGGAACTGATAGGTTCAGAGTTTAATTTTTTCCCCTCATTTATAAAATGCCCAAGAGTATTTTAAAATTAGGATCCCTAAAATTAGAATTCTAAACAGAACAGGTAAATTCAATATTGCAGGATGGAGTTAGAGAGTGGCACTTCGTGGAGATTTTCCACATACTTTGACAGAATCATTTAATCATAGAATAATTAAGGTTGGAAGGGCTCTGTGGCACTCACCTGGTCCAAATTCAAAACTGGATCAGGTTAGCAGGTCGCTGCTTATCCACGTCCTGAGTATCTCCAGGGTTGGTGACTCCACATGTCTCTGGGAAAATATTCACAGGAATAGAGTAAGACCAATGTAAGTGTGATTCCCTGGTTTTATGTAGAAATGCCCAGCCTACCTGATCCTACAAGCTGCCTGCAAAATGTTGTTGGAGACAGCATGACATATAATGCCTTATGAGCCTGAGAGGAGTGTTTTGAACCATACCACATGTGGATCTTTATGATTCTCATCACTTCATAGGGCGATGGCCGGGTAGATGCATACCAGGATAACTCCATAGTGTTAGAGTAAAGAGTCACTACTAACTGCTGCTTTTCACAGCTGGTATTTGCTTTACCAGGAATCCAAATCTGTGCCAGCAGAGCTGTCTGATAATGGTACAACCTTGGTGTGGGAGCGTGGTACTTAAACCATTGAAGAGCCATACAGCCTCAGCTGCCTTGCAGTCAAAACAGCTGCTTCTGAGGAAGGTCAAGGATTAATTTTGAATATATAGGGTGCTGGTTGAGCTCATGAGCTTCAGTGTAGTGTGGAGTTATCACTGATAGTTATAACAGAAAGTTTTTGCTATTGTTTATGCAGGTGCGTTATTGTCCAAACGATTGTCTCCATTTTTCAAAAGTTTGATATAGCTTATTGGTCTAGGTCAGGGATCTCAAGGTTACATGAACAGATTTTTGGCCATATAATATTTAAATTGAGAAACTTGTGCATGGTTATGTAATTGTTTAAATAAAAGGTCTCATTACTTTAAATGGAAAGAAAATAAAAATACGTAGGATAAAGTTTTGGCCTCATTAAAATCAATTAGAATTTTCTATAACTTGCTTCTAGTTTTTAAGGATTTTATCTGTAATACAGGAGTAAAACACAATTGTGATGCATAAAATCTAGTCTCTAGGCTCTTACCTTTGGGGCAAAGGAAAGTCAAAAAACAAAGCCAAGGATAAATCAAAGGTAGGACTTTGTTAGTATC
>NW_008824411.1:3091762-3095809 GCF_000699105.1 Pygoscelis adeliae | reverse complement strand
GAAGCAAGGACCGTAATAATCAACAGGCAGGTTCTTTCCAACTCCAGTGAGCATTAGAGCCAGCCTTCTTTCCAATATAAAGAGTACATGTTATGTGTAGACAAGGATTTCAGGAATACACATTGAATAAAATCCTAAGCCCCCTTTCTTCGAAAAGCATTAAGCACAAGGTATTAAGAAGAAAATACATTTTAAAGTGGAAAAACCCTTCACAGACAGGTATATCTCAAAAGAAAGTCAATCCATTATGACCTGGAAAAGGATTAGCAATTATTTATAGATCTGAAAGTGTTTGAGGCAGTTCTGAGACTACTGGTTTTGTAATGTTATTAGAAATGACTTTGTAGAAAGAAAACTCTTTTGAAATACAAATATGAGAAGGACAAAATTAAAATGCAGTTCAGGTATATTTTTGGTTTTGCACCTGTCATATTTTGAGCTACCCTGCAGCTATATATATATAGGGTAAAATAGTTCATCAGTTTGTGAATTTTAATGATGGCTTCAGGGTTTTCATGACCTATCAGTTCTGGAAATAATACTATTGGTTTGTAAAAAAAATTCAATAGAAATCATATGACAATAATAATGGTGGGCTATCTGTAGAAAGAGAAAATTGGTTAAAGTCGTATGAAATGTTAAGCACTGACCTTGGTAAAACTGAGATTTTTGGCCCCAGATCAAGAGATTGTCAGTGATTCAAAGCAATAACTGTTGGACAAATATAGTGTCTTTATGGCTGTAACTTGAGAACAGCATGTGGCAGATTGGCATAATTTATGCCAAACTGTATTTTTATTGCATAACTCATTGCTGTTTCCAGTGGGAGCCAATAACATAACCTGTGTAGCTACTACTGAAAATCCAAGTAGTTTCCTATCAGTTGTCTCAGGTACATAAATAGCTTTGAAACTCTAACCCATTAGATGCTATTGTCTTGTGACCAAGAAAAAGCTATTTTCTTTCGGAGGGTGAGTGCATACACGTATGTTAATGACAAAAATGAATCAGAAGGTTAGAGATTCTCTTAGGAGATAATTTCCTCCCAGAAAAGCTAATGGCGGGCATTTGGGTGATTTCTGAGTTGCGTGTTGGGTTGTTTTTTTTCTATAAAGGAATCAACAGAATAGAGCTGTCCATTTTGAAAGAAAAGATTTGACATGGGAGACAATGATTTTCATGTATTTATTGTTAGGAAAGCACTTGTCTTCAGAGAAATAACTGATACCAAGAGTATTTTGAAGTCAGTCCTAGATTACTACTGGCACTAGGTAAAAGTGCGAAATGGATGACCCTGCACTCCTGGATCAATGGCAAGGTGTCATATAACTAGCATGCAAGATGTTGGCTCTTTAAAATCCTCATCGATATTCTTTTCTGCGGAAGGAGATTTTTCTCAATCAACTTTTGTATTGGGCCTTATAAATCCTTCAGAGCTGCCCTTATTTTGTGTGATCTTGAAAACTTAACCAGCACAGTGAAAGGAGAATTTGGTTCTGAAGCAACTAAGGTTGGTCTTGAATTAGTAGTCAGACATTTTCTTTGCCAGTCACTGAAGTTCTTAGGTAGTAGACAAAAAATCAGTCTCGTGGGCAAATATATAACCTTCCTTAGTAATCAAAGGTGTGAAAAAGGACTGCTAAGCAGAGATGTAACGAATCTCTTCATAATATACTGTGCACTGCTGTCAACAAGCAGCTGCAGCTCATTACATTGGTGTATTTGTTAATGCTCTGCAGCGTGATTTCAAACAAAATCCAGTCAGTTACTGTAGATAGGTTTATCGTGAATATGTGAAATATTCAACAAAATATTATTCTCTCTGAACAATGAACAGACTTTAATTGACTTAAAAATCTGTATTTCTGTCAGCAGAAAAGAACGATCAGGGGTACTTTGCTTACGGAATGTTATCTATTTAATTTCTTTTGTTATTAATAATAGAGTGTCTTTGTGAACGTAGTGATTTAAAAATTATGTTTGAGGTATTTAATGGGAACAAAATACAACCTTGTTTTTATGACAGCAGTCACTTTTAGAAGTGTAAATTAATGTTTCCATAAAAATGGGACTTAATATGGCACTTCTAAAAGGGCTGATATATAGTAGAAATCCATCTATGTGTATTTCTCTCTAGAATAAGTGGTTTAATTCACACATTCAAAAAAATGTGGGAAGTTAATGGCACAATTTAGAATTGAACCTAGATTCAGGCCAATGTATTATTTAGTGACCCACTGTTTTCTCCAATAGGTGACTAAGTCTCATTCTATTCTATTTTTTAAAATTCTTATTGTAATACATTCCAAGCTTTTAACACCTGATCCATATCATTAACCTGTTTGCTTCTTGAAGTTTGTTTGCATATTGATCCTGAATTTGGTGATAGAAGAGGTTTGATGATCAGTCACAGATGGTCAATCTTGTCCCCTTTTACCAGTAGAACTCTTCAACATGCTTTAACGAATGGAGTTTTCTACTTTGAGCATTAGTTGATCAGTGCAATCTTATAGATGTTTGCATACAATTTGCAAACATGAAGACAACATGAAGAAAGGAACAGAAGACATAGGTTGTAGTTATATGGAATAAAAAAAAAATGCTGGCTCTTGGAAGGTGATTAAGGTTATGTTCCAGGCAGCATTTTCTTGTTAAATTCACTCTTTTGCCACATTATAAAATGCAGTGAAGGCAACAGAGAATTGGAGAGTTTAAATTTTCTTTAATTGAGTTCAAGTTTCTTGAAGCCTTAGAAGTACCAGTTTGTGTATATAATACAGAATTTAAAACATAAATATAGACTTTGATTTCCAGTACTGTGTTGTTTAAATAGGAACAATAAAATTATAGACTAATTGAATTGTTGTTAATCAAACAAAGAAATTTGGGTTGTTTATATTCAAATTCTTTTAATTATTTCTTGTGTTTGAAGTTCATAAATGTTCAGAATTTGCCTCAGATTTAAATAAATATATATATGAACTCTTCTGCATTCCTGAAAAGTGAAATGAATAAGAATTTATTGTCAAATGCTAGTTAAAACAGTGAAGTTAGATGGTTTATGTGGTTGCATTTTGCTGGTAGATCTATCCCCATCTTCTTCCATAGAGCTGGTCAGGCATCCCCTGTTGCACAGCAGTATCTCATCTCTCTGAAGCTCTAATAGCAATAGATTACTTAGTGATGGAAATAGGTTACTTACCAACAGATTGGTTAGTGTTGGAAAAATTGTGGAAACTATATTCATCAGAGAATACATGGATGCCAGAGATAATATTAGTTATCTCATGTATCCTGAATGAAGTTGTAATCTTAGGGCAAGGCTAAAAGATAACATTCTGGAGGTCATTTAATTACAGAGTTTGGGGAGGCGTGTGTTAATTGTACCACAGTTGTACCACTGTCATTCAACATACTGTCACAAAATGAGTGATTTAGATTGCTTAAAGAATCACCATCAAAGGTATTAGCAAAAGTGGTTTTAATATGATGTTGTAAAAGTGGGACTTACAAAGTTCAACGGCAAGGTTCACTATTAATTACTCTGCATGGAAGAAACATACAAAGGAAGATTGAGTTGCACTCAGGTTAGAAAGATTCACAGAGAGACTGGAGACACAAAGGGTAAGGAGGACCCTCCCGTTGAGTCACGAGGTTCAGAGTGAACCCCCTTGCTTTCTAAACTTCTCACAGAGAAGTCTAGGCATGGCTAGATCCAAACCTAGTCTCAGACTTGGTCAACAGTTTATGTCTAATGGATTATATATGTAATGTTTTATTAGCATCAATTCGGCATGCAATCAAAGTTACCAAGACAAAATCAGAGTTACCATACTACAAGGTTATGCATGATACTGGTTGCTTACCAAAGATCTGTTGTTGGTAAAAGATCTCTCTGCCTCGAGGAGCAACCTTGAGAGGTGTCCCAGCTCAAGGGGAGATCACCGTCGTGCAGCCACACTGCCTAGCAGGGAGAGCTCAAAGAAGGCTCACCGAGGCTGTCATATTTATGGGATAAAGTGGTTCGCTTGTAGTCAAATTACATGC
>NW_008824411.1:3077290-3091741 GCF_000699105.1 Pygoscelis adeliae | reverse complement strand
CGCTTACCGAAGATCTGCTGCTGGTAAAAGGTCTCTCTGCCTCAAGGAGCAACCTTGAGAGGTGCCCCAGCTCAAGGGGAGATCACCGCCACGCAGCCACGCTGCCTGGCAGGGAGAGCTCAAAGAAGGCTCACTTAGGCTGTCATATTTATGGAATAAAGTGGTTGGCTTGTAGCTAAATTACATGCAATGGGAAAGGTATGCATGAGACTCCTTGTACCCACAACATTCTTTGTTCCTTGATAAATGAGTCTTGGAAAAGTCACCTGCTATTCATGTGTCCATCGCATGATTGATGTTTCAAGCTCATATGCATCAATGCTCACGGTGTCACTCTGCTCCCTTGTGGGTTTTCAGAGAACACATTGAAACTAGGGGAGTTCATGCCTGGCTACGGCTCAGGCCTTTGCCCCTTCTGGAGCCTGCACCAAATCACTGCCAGTCTGGTCAGGGGTTGAGCACACCTGTCACATGTACCAGTATAGAACGATTGAAACATAACAATGCAGATTTTCATGCTTTCCCCTTTGGGCTGTTTTCTCTGTGTTCTTTAGTTATTTGCCTTTCTTCAAATATACTGAAAATGTCCTTTCCAGTACTTGGTGTGTTTTCTCCAAAAAAATTATGTAGTTACATCCTTCAAAGAGTCCTTTTTTCCAGCTCACACTTTGCTGTCTAGAATCCAGTGAAATATTCTGAGTTGTTAAAACTTAGTTTTCTGATTTTCTTTCTATTATCATTCATCTTTGCAAGACAGAGAACTCTCACTGCTGTGGCCTTAATCTAAGCCTAATGCAGATACTGCATGTGAAAATCTATTGTAAATAAGAACATTTTTAAGAACCTGAAGGAATAAAGTCATGGAGCCCTTAATTTTGAGATTCCATGTAGCATATGTTGTTTCCTACCACCGGTTAACAAAACAGATCTATGGTGCCCGAGACTTGAGGAATGTTTATTCATTTTAGTTCTTCCCCCCTTGGGGCTCCTCATTTGTCCTGGTTTCAGCTAGGATAGAGTTAATTTTCTTCCTAGTAGCTGGTACAGTGCTGTGTTTTGGGTTTAGTATGAGAATAATGTTGGTAACACACTGACATTGTAGTTGTTGCTGAGTAGTGCTTACACTAGTCAAGGACTTTTCAGCTTCCCATGCCCTGCCAGCGAGAAGCTGGGAGGGGGCACAGCCAGGACAGCTGACCCAAACTGGCCAAAGGGATATTCCATACCATGTGATGTCATGCTCAGTACATAAACTGGGGGGAGTTAGCTGGGGGAGGGGTGACCGCTGCTCAGGAACTGGCTGGGCATTGGTCAGCAGGTGGTGAGCAATTGCATTGTGTATCATTTGTTTTGTATATTCTTTTATCATCACTCAACATGCAATTTTTATTTTTTTTTTTTTTCCCCCGATTCTCTCCCCCGTCCCACTCGGGGCAGGGGAGAGTGAGCGAACGGCTGTGTGGTGTTTAGCTGCCTGCCAGGTTAAACCATAATATCATTCTAAGCAGCTTCTCAGTGCAGCAGCGACTAAATTCTGGACAAAACTGAAGCGCAATTTATGTGGGCTTAAGTGTTCTTAATGGTAAAGTTCTGTGAGCCTCATTGTTGTCTTCGGGTGTAGCAAAATCAATTAAGTATCACCATGTACGATTCACTGAAGTGGGCTGCTTCAATATGCTCCAGAAAGTATATTTCCTCAGTCTCATTTGTTTTCTGTGAAAGGCCTGTCTAGCTGTAGGCATTATTTATATCATTTCAATGGAATTGCATTCGTCAATGATGCAATATCAAGAAATCAATATATCAGTGTACAGATGGGGTAAATATTGGAAATTATCCATTAAGTTGTACCAATCTCCATTTTAACAAAGAGAAGAAGACATTTGTAAGCAAAAATTAATTTTGTCTTTTACGCAGTCTATAACTTTGCATCTTTAGTGAAAAATCAGGCCATAATAAAAGCTTGGAAACCCTATATCCCCACCTCTCAGGAGAAGAAAGGTAATATTTTTCTCAATCTCCTTTAATTTGTTAGCTAATATCCAACAGTGAAAATGGTTTGAACATTTTATTACTGATCTCTTGGTTTGGGAAATCTGTACCTACCCTTTAATGTTTTTATAGTGTGTGACAAAAACTAATCTACAGAATTACTTTTATATTAGTACATTAAGTATAGATGGATCTGATGCTCTATATTCCATTGAGTTGGAGTGAGGGATCTTAGGATATTTGCAACTTCCACTGAAAACAGAGACAGTATTTTCATGGACTTTACTGGGTGGTTAGTACAAATATTTAGGCTTAGTGTACTTTTAAATATAGTTATCTTGACATTCGCATTTCTGGGAGGTTAGCTATTCCTAAGTGATTTGTTTATTGGTAAAAAAGATTATAAAAAGATCTCTGCTTTCTAAGTGATTGACTAAGGTAATCTCTCTCTGAGAAATGCATTATAAGGATTTTATATAGCTGTATCTGTTATTGCAAGAATTAGGAGATCACAAACTCAGGAACTGAACAAGCTTATAGTAAATTTCTTAAGTAGAATTAAAACCTCATGCTAACTATAAGAACAAATAATATCCAGAGCATCATCATATGGAGCATGGACAAGGCAGGACAAGCTGCTAACCAAAACTGGTCTCAAACTCTGAGTGCTTTAAAAGTTGTTTAAATAACATTTTCTGTTTATTATTTTTGTGGTAGACATATGGAGGATTTTGAACTAAAAAATTAAGATTAAATATTAAAATGCTTCTTTGTGCCTCTGTGTTCTTTTTTTTCTATAAAGTGAAAAATTTACCAAATACATTTCAACAAAATATTTTAACTTATTTTAGTCTGTTTTTTAATGTAAGGTAATACCCTTGATTCCCATATGCGTTTTCTTTCTGCTTTTCATATGGACATTGCAGTCTCTTTCACATAATTCTAAACAAAATGGACTGTTGCTTTAAAGGAATTACTTTAATGGAAAACCACAGGATTACCAGAAAGAAAAAAAAAAAACAACCCGCAGTTCACTTTATTAATTTCTTATTTAATTTTTTTGAAGCAGAACTTAATTAAGATGTAACTAAACTAAGTGAAGATGTACTTATTTTTGTTAGAGACTGCTGACAACAGTAATATCCATCTGTAATATTTTTTCTCCCTGCTGCCTGCTAAAGGTATAGCCAAATAAAAGAACTAATTCCTTGAGAGAGTATTTAACTTACTAATGTCTTTAATTTGTTATTTAAGAGTAACCTCTATACATTCATTAAACTTTATATAGCCATCCTATTTCAGATTCAAGGTAGGTGTCTTAGCCCATTTCTTTTTTTTATGTGTCTTCAACAACTGCAGAAAATTTTGTCACTAATTTTCAAGTCCTTTTTTTGCCATGGAACTGAATAGGGTGACATTTCTCTGAAATACTCAATGCTTTTAACTCATTAGGCTCATTTATTTCAGGGAAATTTATTTGGTACCACTAATTTGAAAGTAGAATGGCATACAGAATGCATGAATCTGTAGAGACAAGAGGAGAGAAAGAAAGACATTTTTTCTGTTTTCCTGTAAGTATACTTCCTCATACAACTAAGAACGAGTAAAATGAATGAAAGGGAGCGTTTTTATGAAGCTGAAAACAAAGGCAGCGAAATCTTTTAAGTAGGTTGCAAGAAATGTGGAAAAATAACACTGGAAAGAAATTGAAATCATAAGACCGAGGATTGATTTCAAGAAAGAGTGGCTAGGAGATTAAAGCAGAGGAGAAAACCTCTATTTAGAACATAAACAATTTCAAGAAAAAGAGATTAAATTCTGAGGCTTAAGTTTCTAAAGTATTGGCTAAAACCAAAAATACATTTTGGTAACTTTTAATATATAAAATTGTATCTGGAAAATACATATTTCTATGTATAGTCTGCAAAAATACCAGGTATATTCTGTTAGATGTCCCAAGATTTTCAGATGCCCTCAAGCAGTTTCAGGAAGCGGAATAAATATAAAGTATTTATTGTTTCGGAGTCAGGAACTAGCCCCTATTAAATTGTATGTACATCATCAAAAATATTCCAGCTCTTTAGGGTGTTGAAATTTCATTAGGGAGATGCACAGCCACCTCTTTTCATGAGGTTTCAGGTCTCCCATCAAAGAAAAGTCAACTTACCATGATGATCTATTTAGGAAAAGTTGTAGGAACTGTTCATGTAGACTTCCCAGGAGAAGATCTTTCCTGAGTAACTGCTGATCAATGCAAAGCTTTTTTTACTGCTTTTTTAGGGTAACCTACCCATCTGATAGGGGGGTTCTTGAAGGGCACTAGGTTTGGCAAGCGAAAGCCTTCTGAAAATGAATTATCAGGGTTTTAAAAGCTCAGTGAAATAGCAATACTGAATAGAGTCCTTTTAGCATCAAATAAAACATGGAAATTGTGTATATTCTAAGGCCTCAACATTTTCTAGAGTAACAATATATACATCTTGAAGACCAGCAAATATGTGAAAAGAAATACCAAAATAACATTTGCCATTCCGTTGATGCCAGTGGGTGCCAACAGTAAAAGATATTGTGAAAGGAACTGAGGGAAACAAATGGTATTTATTTAAAGTTTCTAAGAAGTATAAGTGACTGAAATATGTTTTACGTTCATTGTTTTCTAAAGAGTAAGGAGATACAAATGTACACAGGTTTGGTGCAGAAAAATAGTATGTGCATCATGTTTACAAGACAAAATGACATAAATAGTTCTGCAAAATCCAAGACCATCAGGCAGTACCTCAGGCCAGATTCTCAAATGAGTGAAAACAAATGACTGCAGGGGAAAAAAAAGTCACGCCACTAAATTCAATTCAGTATAACTCAGCCAGCTTCAATCGCACTGCTACAGCATATTTCAGATCATAAGGGGTGGATATATGGTAGAAATAACCAATGAAAAGTGTTTTGGGGTTGGTTGTTTTTTTTTTTTTTTTGTTTCTGTCACCTCTATCATTTAATTTTTCAAGTCACTGCAAAGATCAACTAACAGTTTTTTTAGTAGATGACTAATCACAAATGAGTGTCCAAAACATGGTGCTGTCAGAAAGTAAAGTTCATCCTGTATAGAGGATCCTTTCCCTGTTTAGTTTTCTCAGGTCGACAAACTGCTGTGTCACATAGTCCCCATCGTCTCGAATAGCCGCCCTTGCAAGCTGACTTGCACCTTGCACCTTCTTCCTCTACTGATGCACCTGGGCCCAGTTCTGCAGTGGAGTTGCACCATGCGGCTTTTGAAATAACACGACTCTTTGCAAAGCTCCTTGATACCTGTGAGGATTGTTGGCTTTTTCCTTTCCAGCTTCTGTTTTTTGTTGTTCTGAAAACTGCTGTGCCATCGGTGTTTCCTGATCTTTTGTAAAATTGGTATCAACCTCCTGCCTCCATCTCTGTGTGGTTGGAGGATTAATTAATGTTCATTATTCATGTACAGTGGCAGTGCCTCTGCCAGCCCAACACTGACCTCTAGTGAGTAGAGTCTTACGTTGCAAGTTCAACATGAATCTCAAGACTCTTGGGAGATCAGAGGTTCACAGAAGAGGAAAAAAAGGAAAGCTGACAACAGTGTACCAAGCACCTAATTCTGCCATCAGACTCTTTTGCGTTTGAACGTATAGGGTGTTCAGCTTAAATCGATCAAGTGTGTATATTTTAGCTTTGTTGTTGTTGTTGCCTTGAACTGTTTCTGTATTTGCTGTTACCCACTCAACAACTACAATAAAAGCACAAAACATTTTTTTGTTAATTAGCATCTTTTCTGTGAGCATCTTAGTGTGTTAGCATACTTTCACTGCTTGTCTTTTAAATCATGTGGACAGCAGGAGACTGAAGCAGGGTTTAAGGCACTTGTTCAGGGTCACATTAGAGCCAAGATTGCTCAGTTTCACTCCTCTCCTGAAAGTCAATCTGTGCTTTTTCCTTTCTGAAAACATAGGGATGTTTGGGTAGTTGAAATTATAATGCAGACTTCTGTCCAAGGGTGCATGTTCAGAGATCTTGAAATCAATTTCACATAAACTGATTAATATTAGTAATAATCTTAAATAATAAATTTTAATTAACATTGAATATTAATCCTAAAATGAATTTTACTGAGAGGTTTTATCAGAACTAGAAATGAACCCATTAAGGACCAAAATTTACATTAACTTCAAAGCAATATTGCAGGCCATTTGTAATAACTCTAGATTGCATTTTCACCAAGAAGTGACCCAGTAAACACATACATATTAGAATTGTAGCACTTTGTTTTAATCTATCTATATTGTAAAGTATGAAGAAATTCATGTAGATAAACAGAGTGCATAGATGCATTTCCTTCAGCAGATGCATGCCTCGTTATAAGGTCTCTTTTCTGAATGTCTAAGTAGCCTTAAACCATGCAGCAAGAAGAGCAAAACAGAGATGCCCGCTGTCATGGGCATCATGAATCAGAAGATGTTTATTAATTTTCCTATCAAAGAAAAAAGCCTGAGAACTTATCAATAGCCATTCTGAGAGGGCTTTGTTGTAACATGGTTTCCATCACTGTGATGGAAAATGTTTTTGCAGGCTAAAATAATTTCCTTCTGATTATTGGGAAATGTATTTTGATTGGTAAACTTTGTTTAGAAAGTCCTTTGCATATATAATGCTTTATGTTGTCTTTGCTATGGCTTTGAATATATATTCTATTTTCCTGATCTGTGTAAAATGGATAATAGCCAAAGTGATAGCAAATGCTTCCATTAAATGAATTATTTTTCCTCTTAGAATATGAATGCCAGCTGGTCACTCTATTTCTAAACAGACTGTTTAAGTCGGCAAAAAAGGAAGACAAACTGTCCTAGAGCTGACTATCAAAACCACGAAAACAAAAGTGAAATACTTGTCCTGTTCTGATTAATGCTGTATTCAGAACAGAACATTACTACTGGTCTGTTTAAATCACATCAATGGCCTGATCTGACCATCTCACTCTGTAAATAATACATGTCCGTAACATTAATTGGAATTTGAAGTGATTAACTGAAGGAGCAAATACATTCAGTCCCTATGTCGAACTTAACCTCCACCCATATTCCAGGTTGTCTGGATTCACCTGACCTACAGTCATTTTTCATGAGTGCCTTCCCTGTCAAATCATAGATATGTACTCGTCACAAATTGGAATGGGGAAAGATGTCTTCAAGGAAGATTATGGTTATAAGACTTTTTTTAGCTTCTAAGGCAACTAATTCAGCCTCCAATGTATTTTCTGTCTGGTCCTAAATAACCACTGAGAAAGAGAACCTTTGGGAATGAGATCTAGCACCTGTGTTAATCAGCATTCATATCTCCACATGCTCTCCAAGCAGCTGGGCACTATATAAACCTATTCAGAAAGAGCATAATGAAATGGCGCTTAGTGGTCAAAGGCTTAAGGTACTATGTATTCAAGATTCACCATGTCTTTTAGGTCTTCCATTGAAATATGCTGCACTTACCAACTCTTTAGATGTCAGACGTCTTAACTTTTTGAAATCACAAGCAAGAGAGTGTTTCAGTGACAGGTATTGAGGCATGGTTTCTTCCAGCATTGTGTAATCCCTTAACGAATCTTTTCATGATTTCAAAGTGGGCTGTTACCTGCTGGTTGAGAGAAGGACAAGAACTGAGAGGCCAGAACTGTGCCATAAGCCTTTCAGTATATCATAATGGCTGGACGCTATGCTCCATGCACAGTATTTTTTGTGACCAGTTTGCAGGCATCTAACTTCCTCTCCATTGTCCTGAGCACAGGTACATAACAAGGGACCATGGATTACAACAGACAGCACAGGCATATACACCCTTCAGAAGTCAGCATTCCAGTAACTTTGTCCTGTTTTGTATATACCTCTTACGTACCAAAACCTATTTTCAAATGTAATGAAGGCATTTAGGCACATTAGCAATCAGTAGAATTTAGGTTAAGTAGCCGTGCAATTTTTAAGGTGGGCTTAGTCTTCTAATTTGCCAAGACACTTGGTAATGTTACCTGTTACCTGTTAACCCATTTTCTACATGCTATTTTGAAAATAGCTTGCCTTGGTATCTCTAAGCTGTCCTGTATTTTGTGTGTTTGTGTTATTTGAACTTTCTAATAACATACTAGTGATTTTTAATTTTTTTTAATTTTATTGAAGGTATATGATAGGGTCAATTTAAACTAAGTTAAAATGTAAATAGAGTAGGTCAAATCCTTAACTGTCTAATTGGCATACTTCCATGAGAATCAGTGGCACTTTGCCAACTTACACTGGGGGTACATCTGGGCAAAGTTAGTGAACTAATCTTCTCGATTGTCCCCTTAATCCTCTTATCTTTCCATTTACAAATTTTGTTTGCTAAAGTTATTTAAATTTTATATGCTTATATAATAGCATTTCTCAAAAAAAACCACTATAAATAGTCTGGCTACTTTTATCTTCTTTGTTTCCAATATAAAGCCTAATTCAGTCTCTGAAGAACTGCATTCTAGAAACACTAGTTTATGGAAGCATATAAATACAAATCTTGGCAAGTCCTTTTATTTTGTACTACTCACCAGGCAATAAGGTAACAGAAGAATGCCTATGGTCACCTAGTTGGAAAAAAACCTTTCTTTAGAACAACACCACAGGTGTAATAATATACTGTGATTGCATTGTAAAAGTGACCTCAAAAATGCTTTTTATTTAAGGCTCATTTTGGTAGGAGAATCAATCACTTTGATCACACTTTTACTGTTCTTCACCCCTTAATATACATGCAAAGTTTATCATTAATATGTTTGAAACATGCAGAAACGCTAAAGACTCTACTTTCTAGATGATTGCAGGTTTACAGTTTTGTCTGTGTACAAAGGTGGTGAAAATACTGGATATCTTAACCAGCCAGCCTCCTGCTCTTAAAAAAAAAAAAAAAAAAAAAGCTGTGATAGAACAGGAAAAAAATTAATAACAGATTTGACATTTTGACATTTTGAATTTGTTTTTTAATAGACTATTTTCAGGAAAGCTTAAATAATGACGATTGAACAGCAGCATTGTACACAGTTCAAATCCTCCTAAAGATGAAGGTCAACATGGGATTCTGAGATTAAAAAAAGACAGATTAAGTATTTTGAACATAAAATGCAGTTGATAATGAAATCTATAAACGGAAACCTTTTCTATGTTGTATAATGCTAACACATGATATTTTGCTGTCCGTATAACCTTTAGCTTTTCTGTCAATATTATTGTGCTGCACTGATTTCAGAAAAGGCATTAAACACTTTCAGAATAAAAGGCATGTTTTAATAATAAAGCAATTATCCCCTTATGATGTAGGAATATAATAGGATTTTAATGTATTGAATCAAACACTATCTGTTTCAAAAACTGTGTTGCTAAAACTATGATTTATAATTTATTAAGAATGGAAGAATATTTGATGTCAGGAATGTAAACTAAGCACTACAACAAACATTTGTTGCAAAGAGGCACAGATATTCAGCAAATTATGACTGAAGGGTCCAAGTAGTAGCATCAGCCTAAGGTTTGATGTTTATTTTATTTTTAAGATGAAAACAAGCTGGACTTTTAAATTTATAAAAAATAATTGGTCAAACAGCAGCAGCGGAAGCCGCATACTAGTGATTGCATAAGCATTATTTAAGAGACATTCTGTTCAACAATCTCATGGGACTGTCCCACTTAAAAAAGAACTTGTGATATCATTTCCAAATTCAAGACATGATCTCTGAGTAATTAAACAAAATCTTTTCAAGATTCAATCCTTGTCTTGTAGCTTTCCTTTTTTTAATCTTTGCTTCCAGTGTGTAATTTGTATGCTGATTTGTAGAAGGATGTTAAATCATTTTTAAGTTGTAGGCCCAACTTTGCCTAAGCAAATGTTTGTGACTACAGCTTTTAGTATTCAGAAGTATATGATTGTTTATGCTTGCAACTGTGTATTGTACAGCTTGTCTGATCTGTTTTAAAAGTTTTATTAAAAACATGATTGTCGTGGTTTAACCCCAGCTGGCAACTGAGCACCACACAGCTGCTCGCTCACTCCCCCACAGTGGGACGGTGGAGAGAATCGGAAGGTTAAAAGTGAGAAAACTCGTGGGTTGAGATAAAGACAGTTCAATAGGTAAAGCAAAAGCTGCACACACAAGCAAAGCAAAACAAAGAATTCATTCACTGCTTCCCATGGGCAGGCAGGTGTTCAGCCATCCCCAGGAAAGCAGGGCTCCATCACACATGTAATGGTTACTTGGGAAGACAAACACCATCACTCCGAATGTCCCCCGCTTCCTCCTTCTTCCCCCAGCTTTATATGCTGAGCATGATGTCATACGGTGTGGAATGTCCCTTTGGTCAGTTGGGGTCAGCTGTCCCAGCTGTGTCCCCCCCAACTTCTTGTGCACCCTCAGCCTGCTCGCAGGTGGGGTGGTGTGAGGAGCAGAAAAGGCCTTGACTCTGTGTAAGCACTGCTCAGCATTAACTAAAACATCCCTGTGTTATCAACACTGTTTCCAGCACAAATCCAAAACGTAGCCCCATACCAGCTACTATGAAGCAAATTAACTCTATCCCAGCCAAAACCAGCACAGCGATTAATAGCAAGAACAGAATTTTTTCTTGCAATTTTAGATGCCTTTTAAGAAATCTTGCTTCTGTGTTGCTGACACCTTAGTAAAACTATGCAAGTATAGTAATACAAGATATTATTTAAGGGACTGATTGCAATGATTAGAGGAGTCAGAAGTTTTGATAGCCATATGTTTGTACAGAGCAAACTTCAACTTTGCTGTAAAACTAACATCATGGTGTTTTGTGTTCATTAAGCTATCGCAATGGAACAGAGTTCTTCTTGAAAATGGACTCTGCAGTGGCATGAATCCTATGCGTTGCAGAGCAGCCAGAGCAATTTCTGCCTCTTATTTCCAGCCCGATTTAACAAAAGGGAATTATAGTAAGGCATTATGTTTAAGAAATACATATTTTGTATTGTTTTTCAGTATTCAGGAAAATACTTAACAAATGATCAAGCAGATTTTAGAGTAACATGCTAAAAGCAAAGATAAATTCACAACAGAAGGCCCTTTCTTGCTGGGTGCTCTGATATCAATGAGAACTGTGTAAAAAGCAGTAGAAAGAAATGGCTTCAAGCGTTTGCACTAACTTTCAATTAGGGATGTTTTTATTACACCGCAGGATAAAGCTACAGTGACCATTGTTAACTTTACGTCATATTCCTGATCTTTATTTGAACAGAATAGATAGGAAACGGAGTTTATGAAGACACAAGAATAGGTCCTGTTTTTGTCATCTAAGCTGTGTAGATACAAGAATCTGCTGGGGCAGACCATCTTGCAAATGAACCTATATGATATAACATCTGAGGGTATGTCTGCACTGTAATGTACCAGAGAAAAAAATTGAGCTAGTGTTAAATGAGTTTCTAATGAGAAGTAGTCTAGCTGTGGCAGGATGGTAAATTAACCTCACACAGTGCTGGGCTATTACAAACAGGTTTCTACTACCAAAACCAACCACTGATTATCTGTACTGTGCAGATGGGCAGGAGACCTCAGTGCTACATCTGAGCTTGAGTCAGGAGTGCAGTGGTAGAACATCTTGTTCTGCCACCTGCTCCAGGGCAACCTTAAAGTCCAGATTTTCTCAGCCAGAGCTTTAGATTTATCTAAAACTTCCTGTTCTTGGTCACTAGAGTAAACATCGTGCTGAAAGCTTACGTCCTCCTGAGTTTGTTTTAGCTAGGTTTGAAAAGTATCATTGTTTTGATTCAGCTATTTATAATACTGATGCAACTAGCTATCTTGTGAAGCAGTTTGGAAGATTAGTAAAGTACTTGAGAGGTTCTTCAGTGCTCATTAAGTGCCAGTTATTCACCCTTGTCATTAACAATCTCTTTGTAGAAACTGACCTTCCCTGCTTCTGAGACTTGGTTCTCAGAGTGTTCTGATCCCACTAGCCATGACTGTAATTCATGTACCAATTCAAATGTGTGAAATTCATTTTCAAACTAAACTGGTAGCTGGGGTTCAAATCTGCAAAAACAGATGCTGCAAGGGCAAAAATGTGAAAGCAATTTTCTAGGATCATGTACCACTAGATTGGCTAAAAAATATTTATCATTAATGAGTTGATTTCAGAAAGTCTATTCTTCCTACTTTATAATGAGAACTGTTTTGGGAATTTTAGTACAATCAAGAACATTGGAATTGTCTGAACACTGAATATAACTCAGACTGGAATGATAATAAAACAAATCTTCTATATACAATTACAAATATTAAATGGGAACATTTCAGAAGACGTACAAACAATGCTTTCATAAACCTGTTAGTTACAAGGCAAATAGAATCTAAACCTGTGTAACAAATTGGTTATACTAATTTATTGTACTGTTTCTAGAAGGAACTTACTTTTTTATATCAGGTAAGAGCATTTGCATTAAATTTCATTTTTGCAAGTTGCTGTGATAGGATCTGTAAAGACACAGTTAATGCTGGCATTTTAACCTCATAGTAGTTATGAAATGTACTTGTCGTACATGTGCATGTAATCTCTTCAGTGCACCAGACAGAGCTTGCTCTTAACCTGGACAAATACTGTTGTTTCTACGCTGTAAAGACAGCTTCACTATGAATAATCTGCAATAGCCAATTCAGCTTTATATCTATGAACAATTTTTATAATTGCCCTTGATTAATTTACGTACATCCTGATAAAAAGTTTTGCTAATCCCTGTAATAAGCCTTTAAAAATTCTGAACATCCTTTCTTCTAAAAAGAATACTACCTAGCTCCTTCCTTCTTCTAATTGACTTCTTTGGCTTTGGAACATGCCCTCTAGAAATTACAGTGCCCTAAACATTCCCCTTCCTTGATAAAACACTAAAATATGAAATATTAGAAAACGCAGTCTGAAATACCATGCTCTTCAGAGGAGGAAGGATTTAGAGCCTCCTTAAGAAGAGGCAGACAACATAGCTTATAGCACCACAAAGTCCAAGGATTCACAGTAAAACCCTTCCTAAACGTGAAGATGGGTGATTCATATTCAGATGATTAAATGATTAGAGATGAGGAAAGTGTTCCATAGGAAGGGGATTTAAAAGATTGAAAGTACTTACTTTGGAGAAAAAATGCAGAGAATTAAAAAAAAAAAAAAAATGTGTATTAAAAAAAAAAGTAATGCTGTAGAGAAGGTAATTATTTTTGTTATGTACCAGTGATTTGTATTTCCAAAACAGAACAAGGATTTAATGAACTTTAGAAAGGGACATGTTTAAAATGATAAATACAAATGCTTGTTCTTTTTGTAAAAAGGTCTAAGAATAGTTGATTTTAGGACTGTCATACACTTACTGAGTCCTAGACATAAGTTGGTGTCAAAAAGCCTACAAGGCCGAACTGTGTCATTCACAAATGATTCAATTTTTTTGTTTGTTTTAATCTGGGATATTCACCCTTAGATTTAAATATAAAGTCAACCATTTGCTGGCACGGTTTTTTATTCCAGTGAAGTGTTACCATTGGAGGCAAAGTCACAGCATGTTGTTTTGTTGTGGAAAAATAATTGTTGTATTCCAAAGATATCCCTGTGGCAACCCCGCCAAGAAATGATTTCTCTGTGAGTATGCATCTTGATAGGTTAGCAAATAAACAGAAAGATGCAAAGGACACATCACAGCCCCTTTTCATAGAATCATAGAATAGTTTGGGTTGGAAGGGACCTCTAAAGGTCATCTAGTCCAACCCCTGCAATAAGCAGGGACATCTTCAACTAGATCAGGTTGCTCAGAGCCCCGTCCAGCCTGACCTTGAATGTTTCCAGGGATGGGGCATCCACCACCTCTCTGGGCAACCTGTTCCTGTACTTCACCACCCTCATTGTATAAAATTTCTTCCCTGTATCTAGTCTAAATCTACCCTATTTTAGTTTAAAACCATTACCTCTTGTCCTGTCGCAACAGGACCTGCTAAAAAGTTCGTCCCCATCTTTCTTATAAGCCCCCTTAAAGTATCGAAAGGCTGCAAGAAGGTGTCCCCAAAGCCTTCTCCTCTCCAGGCTGAATACCCCCAACTCTCTCAGAACTCGCTCAGCCTTTCTTCATAGGAGAGGGGTTCCATCCCCCTGATCATTTTCGTGGCCCTCCTCTGGACCCGCTCCAACAGGTCCATGTCTTTCTTATGCTGAGGGCTCCAGAGCTGGACGCAGCACTCCAGGTGGGGTCTCACCAGAGCAGAGTAGAGGGGCAGAATCACCTCCCTCGACCTGCTGGCCACGCTTCTTTGGATGCAGCCCAGGATACGACTGGCCTTCTGGGCTGCGAGCGCACATTGCTGGCTCATGTCCAGCTTCTCATCCACCAGTACCCCCAAGTCCTTCTTGGCAGGGCTGCTCTCAATCCCTTCATCCC
>NW_008824411.1:3070579-3076818 GCF_000699105.1 Pygoscelis adeliae | reverse complement strand
TTGGCTCCTCTACCACTTGGAGAAGGAAGCTATCATCGACGCATTCCAGGAACCTCTCAGATTGCTTATGCCCTGCTGTGTTGTCCCTCCTACAGATATTGGGGTGGTTGAAGTCCCCCATGAGGACCAGGGCTTGTGAGCGTGAGGCTGCTCCTGTCTGTCTATAGAGGGCCTCATCTGCTTGGTCTTCCTGGACAGGTGGCCTGTAGCAGACCCCTGCCGCAAGGTCACCTGTCCCTGCCCTCCCTTTAATCCTGAACCATAAGCTCTTGGTCAGCTCCTCATCCATCCCCAGGCAGAGCTCCATGCACCCCAGCTGGTCACTGACATAGAGGGCGACAACCCCTCCTCGTCTCCCCTGCCTGTCCTTCCTAAAGAGCCTGTATCCTTCCATTCCAACACTCCAATCATAGGAGCCATCCCACCACACATGAACAAGTAACAAACCAATGCCCCCCGCCCCGTTTTCCCCACTGGATTTTTATTTTTGTTTTTGCAGGGCTTTCTACAACTCTCCAAACCAGTGGTGTGAGCAGGAGGAAGCAGACAACTAGTTGAAATAGCAATCTTGTGGATTCCTTCTCAGAATCTGGAAACTGAGCCGAGGGTAACAGTAATATCATTTAGACTTCTCCAGTAAGAGAAGAATAAGATGATCTTATTCTAATCTTAAAAATTACAACAAATAATTCAATTTTCAAAGCAATTTACACACTATGAAGTGTAATTTCCAAAGCAAGACGCATCACATTCACAGCTGAATTTGCAACTGCTTCTTGTGCCAACAGAAGGCTGGCTGATTTCTTGGTTAACTGAATAAAGACTCATGAGTGGCCCAAATGCTGCAAAAGAACCCACCTTTTCTCAGGTTGCCCAGTTTTTTGAGACATCTGATTTTAAAAGAAACACTGGTGAGTTCAATGCATTGAACTCATTGGCCATTTGGCTTTAGGGAGCCTGATAATATAATATTAATCTTTACTACAAGAACTTAGAATTCACAACTAGGATCTCAATATTATTGCCCAGCCTGCCATTTTCACTCAGTGAGGAACATAAAATTCTGTACTAGTTTCAGACAGCTAATTGTATAACATGATATTTATTGTGTTTACATACAAGAAAATCTAGACCTGGGTATCCTAGCAAGATAAGATTTTTTTATCTAACACAATGGTGTCAACCTAAAAAGAAAAAAAAACCTTCTGTATTACGTGGTATGTTGTTCCTTCAATAACTCTGAAATAAAACAAAATATATTGCTGTGTAGGAAGTGTCATACAATACTGCCCCTATGAAAGTAAAGCACTGTACTGTGTTTCTTCAACAGAGAAAACACCTTTCTAATTCCTTTCTCTTTATGATGCTCACAAATAGGCAATGTATAAAATCAATAACAAAATCATAAAATTTACCAGTAAGAACTGTTTCTATGCTTTTCATTGTCCTAGAAAAGACATAAACAAATTCTGGAGATGGATAAAGGCCAATAATTTAATTCAACTTTGTCCTTTTTTTAGACAAAATTTAGACCTATCACTAACTAAATAAAATAATATTGTGCAGATGAGCTTAATAAATACTTTAAACTTGAGAAATTATTAAAGAAGAAAAATATGAAAATGGAATGTGGGAAATGGATCATTTATATGAGTAAGCCCAATTTGACTGTTAAGCACCTCAGAAAGTGAAAGTGATCGTGTATCAGATTTAAGGTCAATGGTACAACATCACTGGGAATCATCATTTTAGTATGCATCAGGTTTTAGAGCCACAAGAGGATTATTGTGGCTGTAAACGAGAAGCATCAGCAGTCAAATGTAGCTCCATAGCTCTGCAACTGCTTCATTTCATGACTTCTGGCAAATAACTTGCTATGGTTCTTCCTTGTGTTCCTTTGCTCTTTTGTAATCACACCAGGTTTTGAGATTCTAGGTGAGAGGTACCATCAGATATATACATACGTGTAGTATTTTAATGTAAAAGTTTTCTCCATCTACATGAAAAATAACAGGGATATACTGTCTACAGAAGTCTCCATAATTCAAAATCCTTCACAGAGATGATTGCTGGGCAAGACTCACAGATAGGAGGCAGAACGTGAATAAGCCAAGAGGTGAGAGCCACTCCTCTCTGGGCACTGCGGGTGCATCTGTTCTTCATGGGAAAAGGAGGAGACGTGGCAAAAACCTGCAATGGAGTGTCAATTCCCTCTCTGTGTAGGGGCAGGAGCTTGCACAGACACAGCTTTTTCAGAAACCAGTATAAGACAGGACTATTTAAGCACTGAAAGAAGCATGTTCCCCACTATCAACTGTGGACAGAAAAGACCATGGTATTGGACACTAAAAACAAAGCCTAGTGTTGACAGCACTATTCTGGTCCAACATCTAGACAAAAATCAGATAAGTAAATACCTGCCAATTTAACTTGGATGAAAAATTTAGAATCTGTTTTTTCAACATTAAAGATGCTCTGGTATCAACACAGTTTAAGCAAACCTACGTATAAGGCATTTGTTATTTCTCTGAGCATAGAGCTTAATTCATCCCTGGAGTAGTTCCAGGGAAGTCAATGGAGTTGCCTGAGGGATAAACTTAGGGATGTTCAGATGACCACAAATGATCAAATTACTGCACTTTATGACATTATGGTCTCACCAGAGATGTTCTAACAGATTGTATGTGTTTCTAACTGAATTGAAAGGAACCAACTAACTTAATTGAAAAGAACATATTTAAATTTCCAGCTTGCATTCACATTCCCATTTCTCCTGTCTACCAGCAGGCATACTTACCAATTCATCCCTCCCCCATTCCCTAGTCAATGACCTAAGTGACACACATGCTGACCTCATGTCTGCTGGGCAACAATGAGTCTTAGTAGTTGTAGTCATTTACAGGCAGTGCCTTCTTAACCAACAAGCTTGTCCACTTCTAATTGTGTGAATGCACGTCAGTCAGAACAGTCTTAATTCAGAATACTTGTTTTATACTTTACAACCTGGCACAATCCCACTTACAAGAACAATCCTGAAAAATATGTTCAATTTTTTTTTTTTGTATTCCAGTAACACAGTTACAATTCTGCAGCTAATAAAATTTCACATTTTCTTGTACATACATTCGTAACAGATTGGTTTTTTTGGTCATACACGTGCATACACTGAAACAAATGTTTGTTTTCCACCTTAATGTTGATGTACAGTTGGTTTTAGAAGGTATTTCACAGGAAGATACTCTGGGCATTAGGAAGACAAAACCTAAATTCCCTGCATTTCAATGTCTGTTTTGTTTCCATGGAATGACTCTGACTATAGCAAGCCAAAGGATGGTTGGTTTGTAGATGTATTTTCTGTTGTTAATCCAGAAGCCTTTGGAATTTTTCTTTGACTTAACTACAGCTACACAGCAGTTTCATAGTTTCCTTTGTGTTTTAGGAATTGAGAATGTATGTCAGGATAGGTGTCTTAAAAAAGACACAACAAGAAAGGTTGTTATATTTTTTAGCAGAATTATTCTCATTAACTCTCTGGGATCGGAGATTTCTGCCAGTAGGCTTTCCTAGGTGTTTGCTTTTTTGTGTATGTGACAAACAGTACAATACTTACGTGGGATAGTATTTTAAGCAGGAGCACAGAGTCAGGGAAAGAAGGTAAATCTATCTTCCTACTTGCAATGGAACAACTAACAACAGGAAAAACAATTTGCATATTTGGGAATACGAGCAGATCGATTACTGGGCGGGGACAACCTGCACTACTCTACATAATTTTGTAGATTAAGGACTATAAATTATGATACCACACATTACAATTTCCAAGAATGATTTCCTTACCTTCCATATACAAAATTTCTCTGATTTTTTACTAGTCAAATTTACCCTGTTCTCTGAAGACAGCTATGTCTATTAAAGACTATTCAGCTAATTTATTCTTTTTATCCACTCCTCTCTAATATATTTTCTCCTGTGGATTAATAAAATAAGGGTCAGGCTTCAGAGGGTGACAAAGCATGAGTCAGTTAGGATGATTTATAGTTCAGCTAAGAGTGCTAGCACACTGTTAGGTAAATATTCCAATCAGTTTAAAGTTATCTCCTAATGATGACAGTGAACGTTACTGATAACTTCTCAAGCAAGAGCTGCCAGCATGCAAGAGTTAATAATGGCAGAAAAACAGGTAAAGGGCTAACTACTGAGGAGCCCTTGGAGGTTTTTTAAATTTGCATCTAAAAGAACGTGACTAGAAAATAGAAAGCAGAGAATATAAAATCTTGTATCGTCTTGTTTTTTGATTTAGAGAAGCATTCATCAGAATGAATGCTTTTTAATATTCTTGGTTGTTCTGTATTTTAGCATGGAACACTTTTCAAACAGAAATACAAAGAAAAATGTATTTCTGTAAAAATGTATGAATGGTGTTAGAGTGAAAAAGATCTTTAGAAACAGTTAATGCCTTGAGGGAATTCACCTATAAATAGAAAGCTACAGTCAAGATCTAAAATACTGAGCAAAGTGACTCATAACAGAGTATGTTAAAAAAGGGCATCTACAGAAAATATGACTTAATGCAGTATTAACAAATACTTATTAAGAAGCCATATTGAGCAGAAAAGATATATTGTCTTTTGGCTGCTGCAGACTCTATGCAGCAAAGGTTTATTTGCAGAGAGGTATGCAGCTCCAGAAGAAAGTCACCTGCACCACTTGGACAAGGAGAAATTGAGCAATTCTGCTGATGAGACCAGTGCAGCTGTGCTTGGAGGAAAGCTGCCCCAGCTGGTGCTCCCACCCCCATTTAGTGCTGTCATGTCCAATGCCCCCGGGAGAAAGTGATGTCCCAGGATAAGACCATTTACAATACTAAATTATAGTGTTTGGGACTATTACCTTAGAGGATTAGAACATTTTTATATTGATTTTAGACTCTGTTTCACACCCCTGAGGTAATTACAGGCCCAGGGAGTGCCTCTAGCTCTATTCATGGTGGGGATTAAGGGGATTGTCTGGACAGGATTACCTTTCAAATTGAATAGCTACCCTTTTGCTCAGAGACAGAACATTTGGTGACATGATTGGTAAATTCTAGGGCAAAAACTTAGGGGATAAGACAGATATTTTAAGAATCATATATTGAGAATGAAATATTTGACTCATCTGATATGCTAACAACTAAGACAGCTGTTTAAAAAACAAACCACACAACCCTTGTGAAAGAAAGCAAAAAATCTTGCATCCTCAAAAGTAAAAACTGTACCAAATATGGAACAGTGGTGTATCGATATTTTATTGTATTTGCTTAATTTGGTAGACTGATGGATCTAAATTTAGATTCAATTTTTTCATAGTATCCCAAATATACAGAAGATACTTCAATGAAGTTTTATTGCACAATATGTTTTGAGTTCTAAAATCAGTTCCCACATTACTTTGAGAATATAGATTAAGCCTTATGAGGAGCGGCTGTGAAAGATGGGGTTGTTTAGCCTGGAGAAAAGGAGGCTGAGGGGAGACCTCATTGCTCTCTATTAATTTTTAAAAGGAGGTTGTAGCGAGTCAGGCTGCCCAGGGAAGTGGTTGAGTCACCATCCCTGGAAGTATTTAAAAGACGGGTAGATGAGGCGCTTAGGGACATGGTTTAGTGGGCATGATGTTGTTGGGTTGATGGTTGGACTCGATGATCTTGGAGGTCTCTTCCAACCTTAATGATTCTATGATTACTTTGAGAATATAGATTTATATGCAAATCCTATCGGCTTCAAAGATATTCAAATAAGACCTGTAACAGTTATTGTACCACAACTGATTCCACATATAATATTAATTTTTAAGCATTTTATAGAGTTTTCAGTTCATGTAGCCTTGAAGATCATCTGATTACCTGATTAAAAAGCAGCACTGCAGCAAGGATTTGAGAGCCTAAACAGTTTCTTTAGCAAGCTATGAAACCTGGCACTTAAACTTCTGAGAGAAAAATAAATCAAGTTTTATATATTTGTTTCAACGGGATGTCTCTAACCTGTTTGTCTTGGAAGCATGCTGGTAACATTTGAAGTTTCTATTTCAAAACTTATTTTCATGTAAATTGATTAAAAAATAAAACAAGTACATGTGGATGAAAATTAGCATTTTTGCAAGACACACATAGTAATAAAAGTGCGAACGATACTGGGCAGCAGTGATTGAACATCTCCACCATGCATGTTGACTGAAAGACCAATCATCGCTTTGGTCCCTTA
>NW_008824411.1:3068318-3070411 GCF_000699105.1 Pygoscelis adeliae | reverse complement strand
CAGGAATGCATTTGGGTACAAGCCTGAGCTCATGTGTGGTCCTGACAAAAAGACAGAATTTGAGTTGGGGACACCACTTCTTCAAAGATCCATAACACAAAACAACTCCCCTTTCTGTCCCAAACTTTGGGTGATGAACCACGAGGCTTCAAAACTTTCATGCTGCCTGGAAGCCCTAGCAGCTTCACTTAAGGACTTCGAGAAAGCAAGCACTGAGAGAATTCCTAACATTCACTAGCCCTGCTGTATAGGTGTGAACTCATTAGCTCCTATGGCCTCAGCTATACCAAGGATTCACAGGATTTGTTCTCGGCTTTACAGCATCGCATCCGAGAATCTTTGGAAGCTATTAATCTCTCTGTTCAGCCATGACTATAAAATCTTGCTGATTTTATCGGTCTGCTAGACCTGAGAGCTGGTCATTACGGCTGAGCCAGGAACCTTGCAATTTGGACTCCTAAATTCAGTTACTTTAAATTTTAAAAGTTACTTTAAATTTAAAAAGTATTTTGAAATTCTTAAATTTCCTTCAAACATGAAATTTTTTGGGAAAAAATCCTTTGTTCTGAAAAGAAGCCACTTTATTCAAAATGTCAGTCTTCCACGGAACAGATCGAGCAATCAATTTTTGTCTGTCTTAGACTGTAGAAAGCCTAAAATTAAGGAAGGAATGTATTTTTTGTTATAATGGCCATTCATTACTGGATCCTAGCACGCATATCAGAGATATTTCAAGTCCCACTTTTTTCTTTGTAAAACTACTTTACTAATGGCAGAGGAAAAAATGATTTATCAAGCAGAGATCTGCCCACAAGGGGAAATGAACACATGTTAAGGAAGCTTTAGTTATTTGCTCAGAAGTGCTGGTGAAGGCAGCATGTGTTCCCGAGTCACGTGCTCCTCCTCAGTCATATTCTGAATATCTACAGTATCTGACACCTCATGATGATACCCAAGTTTTGCTTCTGAAGCAGAAGAGGGGTGTCTTGTCTTGCTTCATTTGTCCCCAGCAATAGAATACAACACTCCAATGTTTAATGTGTGATTCTGATTATACCCTCTAACTATGCATGCAATTATATAAAAAATTTGCTCAATCTGGCTATATATAGTTCCTTAATGTTTTCCTGCTAACAAATGGAATTATAGTAGCTAGTAATAACATCAGCTTTAATTAAATTTCATCTCTTATTTGAATACATCCACTTACTTTAAAGCCTGAGTCATTTAAGTTCTTACTAATATGCCTTCTTTTGTAAACCAGATTCCTGTGCTTCTGATAAAGGTCTGCATTTAACTATACGGGGAGCAACAGCAATCGCTATAGTTAAAATTACAGAACTTTTTTTATTTTCTCTTCCTTCAACTTTTGAATAATAGGCATGATATTTTCTGTCATCAGTCTGAGCTTGAAGGTGAATACTTTACTAGTTTGATCAAAAATAAAAGCATCTTAGACTTCGGAAAAATGCACATCTTTATTACAATATTCCACTTGGGGTGGTGGTGGTTTTTTTAATTATTATTATTATTTTTATTTTTTTTAACAGCACTATAACCGAAGCAGCAAACAGTTTAAAGCTCAAGTTTACCATAGCAATAGTTGTCAGTTGGAAATAGTTTCTTTGCTTTTTTCCTGATGAATATTGGTTTTAAATTGACTGCGTTACAGATATATCTCCAAAACTCATACATCATACAGTTAAAGCCCACGCTGCTACCTTCAGTTGATCTTCCATTAAGCATCTGGAGTGATTTATTGTGCACGTATTTGGATCTGAGATGCATAGTAAATAGCAAGAAACAGACAAAAATCGGTCGGGCTACCTAGATCATAAGGACGTGAACAAGTGAAAATTTTAAGATGAAGGTGCACCAGTCCACGGGACCCGATGAGATCCATCCACGGGTCCTAAAGGAACTGGCAGATGAAGTTGCTAAGACGCTATCCATCGTATTTGAGAAGTCGTGGCAGTCCGGTGAGGTTCCCACTGACTGGAAAAGGGGAAACATAACCCCCATTTTTAAAAAGGGAAAAAATGAAGACCCGGGGAACTACAGGGCAGTCAGTCTCACCTCTGTGCCTGGGAAGA
>NW_008824411.1:3059516-3067637 GCF_000699105.1 Pygoscelis adeliae | reverse complement strand
GAAAGACATGGACCTGTTGGAGCGGGTCCAGAGGAGGGCCACGAAAATGATCAGGGGGATGGAACACCCTCTCCTATGAAGAAAGGCTGAGAGAGTTGGGGTTATTCAGCCTGGAGAGGAGAAGGCTTTGGGGACACCTTCTTGCAGCCTTTCGATACTTTAAGGGGGCTTATAAGAAAGATGGGGACAAACTTTTTAGCAGGTCCTGTTGCGACAGGACAAGAGGTAATGGTTTTAAACTAAAATAGGGTAGATTTAGACTAGATACAGGGAAGAAATTTTATACAATGAGGGTGGTGAAGTACAGGAACAGGTTGCCCAGAGAGGTGGTGGATGCCCCATCCCTGGAAACATTCAAGGTCAGGCTGGACGGGGCTCTGAGCAACCTGATCTAGTTGAAGATGTCCCTGCTTATTGCAGGGGTTGGACTAGATGACCTTTAAAGGTCTCTTCCAACTCAAACTATTCTATGATTCTAATATTGAGTCAGGCTGCTTTTATTTACAGTGTTCACTGGTCTGATCTCTTGACATTTCTCTGTTCAATGCTGATTTCAGAGAGGCAGAATTGGAATATGTAGTCTTGAAGTTCATATGTTGCAGGAGTACAAATAGTTGAAACAGTACCTTCAGAAAATGCACACATTTTCAGCTGTAGACAAGATCTCTTATGTCCATTTTGTGTTTAACTGGGTTTGATTAATGTTTTCATGCTGGATAAAAACAATAATTTATCATAATTTTTGTTGTTTTCTGATAAAGATTTTCTTTTGTTTGCAAATCATTTGTATAGACAAGGCAGGTTTTGGAAGAAGTGACGGATTTCCCTAAGTTGTATGCTATCAAATTTAGAAAAGAGACTGCTGAAGGAATGGAGCAATGCTAGGTAGGAAGTTGTAATGGTGAGAATAGCAGTGCAGTAGGATATAAATTCGTTAGCAGCATTATGGATGTTGGAGACCATCAGAGGAAATTAAAAAGTAGTAGTCTCGAAAGTAAACATGTCTACTCTAAGGTTTTTCAAGCAGGTTCTAAATAACTTTTATTAACCCTAATTCTCTTAAAAGATGATGATCTAAATTACTCTTTCATAGTACAGGTATTCTAGCCTGTCCCATCCTGTTGTGTGTTGACTGAGATAAGCAAGTGTCTCTTCAGGCTTCTGAAATGTTACCAAATTAAGAATAAACATGTTGCTTAATAATAATAATAATAATAATAATAATAATGTTTATCATAGGTAATAGGCAGCGAGGGTGAACATCTTAAGATATAGCTATATCAAAACCTATAAAACTCTAATTATATAGCTAAGATTTTAATAAAAAAGAGTAAAACCAGCACAAAGTGCCCTGAGAGGAGAATAGGAAAGTAGTGAGTTGAACAGTTAAACTGAGTCTTTCAACCACCTGTATAAAATACTTTGGGCAAATATGCCAATGGGCAATGCAGTGTTTCCAGGGAGCAGCTTTTGGAATCTGCTCCATTTCATCTCATTTAACAGATGAAACTTTTGATGTGGAAATAGTGGGAAAGTTTACATTCTCCTAAAGGAATGGAATTTTACTTCGGGAAATATGGTATACATACTTGATAGATTGGATTCAGTTTATTCAGTGCCCAAAACACTGGTTGGTGGAAACTTGGTGAGATGTTGGATTGCAGCTAAACAATTTCAATTATTCAATTCCTATCCTAACAAACAATCCTGTTGAAAAGTGGCTCCTTCAAATAGACATTGTAGGTAATGATAGTGGCTGAAACAATAGCCTCGCTGCTTCAGGAAGGTGTTAATTAACCTTACCAAAGTTTAGCAAACAGCCTTTGATAGAATGGACTGTGTAAATGCAGATTTTATTCAACTTCTTAAAAGTAATTCATAGAATCAAACAACAGTTCAGGTCCCTTTATGATTCCAAGATGAAGTCAGACAGCAGTATACCAACATGAAGAATACTGACTCTTTATGAGTAAACATAAAATCAGCTTTTGAAAAACAAAGTCAATGTACAGCATGCCTATCAATGCTACTAGCAGTGCAATAGTCCTGTTTCTGTCTCTTGGATTTCCCATTTAGGAATGGGAAAGTTGTAGTTCACACAGCAGGAAAGCCAGATTGTACTACAAATGGGACTACATTTTTTAAGAAGCTGACCATAACAGTGAGTCAGGCAAAGTTTCCATGGCATATTGAGGAAAAGGAAATCTGTGACAGCATAACTTGTTCAGTTCAGAATTTGGTAATGTTATGTCCAACTAAACTATGTTACTGTGGGAAGGCAATATGTTTTGGAATTGATAAAGGCAATTTTAATTCTTGGTTATTATATGGCAGGAATGATTCTACCATTGAGATTTGAAAGGCAAGGTGCAAACAGATGCTTATGCAGTTGCAACCTGCTAAGTGTGTGTTAAAGACCTACTCTGTATTCATGAAAACACTGAATTGTTAAGCAGAGCAAAAACGAGTACTGGTATATATATTGAGATCAACTTCCCAAGCTGATTCTGCTAAGAGATAAAGGAAGGGAGCAGTTCATCCATGTTGAAGGTGAAAAATGGAGAAGTTAAATGTACTTATTGTGCCTAAAAAAGAATTTGTTTTGTTTATTCCTAAAAGGGGGCCAAGCATACTGCAGGCTTGAACATGAAGATATAATGAATAGAGCAAAGAGATCAGTAAATCTGAAGATTAATAATACAATAAAGGTCATTGCAGTCTACCTGAACAATTAAAATCTAATGATTTGCAGAATGGAGTCTAGAACTTCTGTATACTGTACACTTATAAAGAGCACTACAGCTACAGGTAACTAATGTGCAGCTATCTGTTGTATTAGGTATCAAAACTACTATAAGAGCTACTTGATAAAGTAAAATCAAACTGATTCCTGGTCCTGTATTGCATGGAGTTGTCCATGCAATAGATGAGTAGATGTGAGGCAAAGTAGAACTGGATCGATATGCTATATGGATCTGCAAGGTAAACATTTCAGTAGAAGGGAGCATAAATGTATACTGATCCTCAGGGAAATCCATAGTATTTCCCAAACAGATCCCTCCAAACAAGCCAATTGCATGGACTCTGACAGGGGCAACTATAAAAAAAACATAACTCAGCAGATGTAAAGTGATAAAGCAACACCATTACTCTGCACAGTTCACTACTCTTGTCTTCTCTATAAGTTTTGCTCTTAGAATTTTACTGTTTTCTTTATAACACACCAAGCACAGTACTAAATGGTGGAATTTTTACTTGATGTATCAATAAGCAGGAACATATTCAGCATCTCCTTATGGGGGTGCTGAGCAAGTATTTAATTTGGGTCCCTTTGGCTCTTCTAGTCCCTGATGGACTGAATGCAGAACCTTCGCTTTTTTTCTTTCCAATTCTTGAATAAGCCAGTCTTTTCTTGAAACATCAGTGCACCAAATACTTCACAATAGGAGGAAAAAATCTTTGCAAGAACGGAAGTGTGGCAGCTTCCTAGACCCCAGTTTCCTACTAATCCTATTGCTGGGAGTTCTGAGAAGCTCCATATTCCTTAATGACATTCCTAAATAATGAAAAATATTTGATACTTGCTTTTTGGAATCCACATAATGAGCAAACACCAAAAGCTTCACAAAAAGTACATGAAACAAAAAAAAAAAGCTTACAGGAAGACTGGAGAAAGATAAATTTCAAATCTTTGATTTATTCCATGTGAGCCTTATTGTTCCTTTGAAATATCATCTGATCGTTTATCGCAGAATATTTTTTATGTAAAAAAACAACCTGTTTTAAACATTTCCTCTTATTTTTCTTCTAAATCATGTAGGTCTTGTAGCTTAATAGTAAGCAAAATATAACCACTTTCAAACAGTTACCACTGGAAAAGTTAATCTACACATTCTTATTTCCTCCCAAATACTTTTCAGATTACTTAAATGAAGATCAGTGAGTCTTAGACGTGTGAACAATTACAGTAAAATCTCACAGGGATTACAACTGCAACATAAAGTAAACCATTTATTGGTTAATTCTCTGCTGTAAGGTGGCTGGGGCTGACCTGGTTGAGTTGTATGTAGTTAAACTGCTTTAATTATCAAACTATAGGAAATTCTATAGATTGTGATAAATCTTTTTTCCAAGGTAAAGCCAAGATTGACTTTGAACTATAGAGGTTAAATCACTTCCCTGAGCTAGAGGAAACTGGATTTCCATCCTTGTGCCAATGAATATTTATACAAAGTGGAACAGAATCAACAGGAATAAAATTAATGCTTTCCATTTTGGGATATGCTTGTGTGTGTGGTTTAAGACAAGTGCATTCCTATAACACCCAAAGGGAGAAGATGAAATGTACAGGGCTCCAGAGGATCTAAGCTTTGACTCGCATACCAAGTGACAAGCACATAAATCTCTTTTTGAATCTAAAATTAATGATTTAGAAATTGATGTCTCAAGTTTCTAGCTGGAGAACTTAGAAGCCCAAATCCCACTTACCTGAAGAGAAAATTAGGATCCTAGGAGATTACTTTTCTTGAAAGTGGTACTTACATGTGTAAGTCCCCTTATATTTGCATAGTACTCTACCTGCATGATAATTTACCTTGAAGTAAGTTTGTTGTCTAGGCATGAGACTAGAAAAGAGATGCAAAGAATGGTGACTTAGAAGCCTTGAGAACTGACAGTATTTAAGATTTTTTTTTTAACGAAATTCTATATATCCTGAACTTAAATTTCTTTAAAATTAATTCAGAATTACAAATCACTGCTGGAGGAAATTGAATCTGTTCTATCAGTACTAACTCCCATAAAGCATATAATAAATTGTGAGTGCCTAGGTATTTATTTAAAATCATTTTTGCTCATGTCACGCTGAGAAAGGCTATAAGAAATGAAATAGAATGCAGATACATATACCTAGTTGTTCAACAGGCAATGCTATTGGCTATAAAGAAGGATAAAATGAAATGTTGTGACTTCTTATGAAGCTTTACCGCCGCTTCAAGTGAAAGACATACACTTACTCAGCAGTTCAGGAATTGAACCACAAAGTAGGAGATGGGTAATCAAAGTTCAGTAGGCCCTCTGTATGGTAAAGGAAAAGGTTAAAAAGTTATTCTCAGTGGTATTTAAGGCTGCTATTTGTACCTTGCCTTTCCCTTTCAAAGCTCAGCAGCTTCACAGCATCTGGAGTAGTGGCAATATAGACTACCTTACTATGAAATAAATAAATAAATCATAAGGGGATTTTTTCACTGCATATAGTTTGCCAGAGGGAATTGTCTCAGTCAATGGCCCACAGTTTATTTCAGAAGAATTTGACATGTTGTTAGGTCTAAATGCAGTGAAGTATGACAAAGTTGCTTCATTTCATGAAGCATCAAATGGAGCAGTGGAACATTTTTTTTTAAACCATTAACCAGACAATCGCACTAACAATACATTATCAGAAAACTGGAGTCTGTTTGGTTCTTTTTTTTTTTTTTTCCCCTTTTTTGGTACATAAAATCCTCTGTATGGCACAACAAAGGAAACATTTAGTTAGTAGTTTTTAAATACACTGAGAAGTTCTAAGGCTCATGCTGTTACCTTAACACAATGCTTGTGGCCTATTACAAGCAGTGGTAACACTATATTTACTGAGTTATCAGGCTACATAGGGTTAGAAGCTTTTATGGCCGGAGTCATAAAATACTGGCCTTCTTGTTAAAGCTCAGTCCTTTGTGGAGTCAATGACAAAATTGTCACTTGCATGGAGGAGAAAGGGTGGTTTTCTTCCCTTTGTCCACTCAAGCAAGTTAGAAAATGCTCAAGAATTTGAAATTCTGAGTAAAGCAAAGAGGAAGCTGAGCTGAGAGTAACAAGTATAATGAGCATGTCAGACAAGTAATTTCTTACAAGGCTCTGAAGAGTTTGTTTTCCTGCTTTTTCATTCTGACCCAGGAAAGTGCATGGCATTGCTGTTAAAAGCTATCACAAAGACTAAAATGGATGAGGAATAACAATTATTATTTCATATTGAGAAAAATAAGGTTTTGGTGTCCTATAGGGATGAATTGCTCAACTGACAATCAAGGTATCAATACTTGACTTACTTCTCAACCACTGATTTACTATGTGGCTATTTCTATTAGCCATACAATCAATATTTCGATCTTTTCTCTTATTCTTGGTATTATCCAATTAGATTGAATGGCACCAAAGACGGTGCACAGTACCATGGCATCACAAAGAGGCCCTAATAATACAGTAAATAACAAAATAAAGATTAATACTCTAAGCTGTCCAAACATGCATGCAAGGTGTGAGGAAATTTTAATCAACCCACTTAGGGATATTTAAATGTAAATTTGCTTAGGAAAAAATCTTAAGTGAGTCTAGTAGAGCTGAGAAACTAGTTAGACTTCTGAAAATGAGAAAGTAGGCCTCATAATGTGAACTATAATCAATGGCTAATAAATCTTTCAGAGCTACAATTTAAAACATGAAGTTTTATTTTATTTTCAGGCCTTACAGTGTTTTTTAATCTCATTCTTTTGTTCTTGTCTTTTTTTGGGTTTTACTTTGCTTGTGATTGGATTTTTCCTTGTATTTTGGAATTGCTTATGACTTGCATGACTCAGCAGTGAAAGAAAAAAGTCTGTTGATCAGCTTTAAAGTATTGCAGGTGGGAGATTCTCATCTGGTCTAGTTTGTCATAACTATATTGAAGTGAACATATCAGATAATTTATACTGAGACCTACCCCCTGTGTTTCAAAGGTAACATTTTCCTGTGTATTAAGGGGTAGATTTGCTGAGGGGAGGGTTTCATAGAGGCCAGCCTCCTCTCCATTTCCCCCAGGTGTGGCATATCGGTTCCCCATCACACAGTATAGCTGCATAGCTCTGCACAATCTCCTTTCTCCTCTGCCTTCATACCTCTCATTCACATTGTGGCTGCATCTGTCTGATATATTGAAAGCACCAAAAAGCTTAGGGTATTATTAATAGCTTTTTGCCAAATGATGGTTTTGAAAATCGTCTCAGTGTATCTGTATTCTGACTACAGACAACTCGGTCCAAGAACAGTCTCTGAGTTCTTTGGGGACAACTATCACTGTCAAGTTCAGCACTGGTGGTAAGGTCACCAAGGAGATGGTCTTAAATGACAGTGTCATGAACTTGCCAACTGATTCTTGCCAACTTGCTGGGGTTCTAGCCAAACCCTTCAGCATGATGGACAGGACAAGTACAGATGAAGCCTTTGCCCTGTTGCAGCTAGAGAATGGCTGATGATGAATAGAAATTACTCCCAATACAATGTATTACATGATATTTTATAAGCACAGCTGAGCTGTCTCCAACTTACTTGCGGGCCTGAATAACTTTCCTTTAAATAGGTGTTCTTAGCAGACATTCATACTGATGAATGTATATTTTTTGCCCACAGGCTCCTATTAACTAAATATGCAGATTCTGTGTTTGCTTTGATGCTGTTTGTTTTTGTTTGGGGGGGGGGGGTATACATGTTACCTCATTATTTGTGGCAAATTCAGCTTTTGTGCATTTAGTTTTATTGGATTGTCTGTTTTCATGGTATGTGATTTTAACATGTATTCCTCTCCATATGTTGCATATATAGAAAAAATCCTGTTTACAGAGGTCATTTCAGGATACACTTACTCAGACCAAAGAGTTCTAAATTTGAATCACAAAATTTCAAAAGAAATCCTATACTGTGTTGTTGAAGTAGTTCAAGTAAATTCAGAAGAATAGAGCCCTGCTGTAGAATAACATTTAAGAATTTGTAAAGAAACAGTCATAATTTTATAGTACATCTTGAACTCCATTTAACTGAAGTAATTCATTGGGAAAAATTATGGACAGTCATACTCAGGAGATTTATTTATAGACAACCTGATTTAATACAACACAATCCCCCTCTGAGACTCAGGGGGAAAAGGATTCTCGCTCATGAATTGGCAGGGCTCATCGAGAGGGCTTTCAACTAGGTTCGAAGAGGGAAGGGGATAAAACCAGGCTCACTAGAGATGAGCCGAGGGGTGGCATGCCGATGCCGGGGGCAAAATTGATAGCCCAGCTCAAGTGCATCTACACCAATGCACGCAGCATGGGCGGCAAGCAGGAG
>NW_008824411.1:3036040-3057244 GCF_000699105.1 Pygoscelis adeliae | reverse complement strand
GTCCAGAGAAGGGCAACGAGGCTGGTGAAGGGTCTGGAGCACAAGTCTTATGAGGAGCGGCTGAGGGAACTGGGGTTGTTTAGCCTGGAGAAAAGGAGGCTGAGGGGAGACCTTATCACTCTCTACAAACTACGTGAAAGGAGGTTGTAGAGAGGTGGATGTTGGTCTCTTCTCCCAAGTAACTAGCGATAGGATGATAAGAAATGGCCTCAAGACAGGGGAGGTTTAGATTGGGTGTGAGGAAAAATTTCTTTACTGAAAGAGTGGTTAAACATTGGAACAGGCTGCCCAGGAAAGTGGTTGAGTCACCATCCCTGGAGGTATTTAGAAGACGTGTAGATGAGGTGCTTAGGGACATGGTTTAGTGGGCATGGTGGTGTTGGGTCAATGGTTGGACTTGATGATCTTAGAGGTCTTTTCCAACCTTAATGATTCTATGATTCCATGTCTAAAGCTACCCTCTCTCTTAATCTAGGTGTGTAATTTTTGTTAATATTAAAGAGTTGTGTGTGCATGAATCAAGGATGCCTGTAAGTGCTTAATTGCTGTATTCAAAATCATTCTTCTCCTTACAAAGGATTTAATATTAGGATTGTTCAGAATTACATATGGCTTGACTTTACCAAATAATGTTGGATATTACTTGGCCGTTATTTAGAAAAGAAAAGTTACAAGAAGTGGTTGAATAAATAAAAGACAGTCATTATACATGTGGGATCCCTGTTAGCTTTCTTCCTTGGCAGTGTTCTCTAAACTTAAACTAAACAGTGTGTGCTGTGGAAGAATCAGTTTATCCATGTTTTTTCTATTTTTTTCAGGAATTAAGAGTTTTAAGGATTTCATATTATTCTCCAATACTGAACAGTCAGAAGATAATTGCGGTCAGAAAGGACATTGTGAGGTCTCTTGTCCAAGCTCTTGCTCAAAGCAGGATCAGATGTGGGCTCAGACTAGGTTTCCTGGGGCTTTATCCAGACAGATTTGGAAAGCTTCCAAGGATGGAGACTGCAACAGTATACACATAAATGTCCAGATGACAGTGATTTCAGTATGATAAGTATATGCTCTGACTGCTACAGATTCCCCAGATTAACTGCACCTTTGGAGCCCCACCTTGAAAGGTTCTTGACTGCTCTGAGGCAGGTCTGTTGGAAAGTGGTTAGAATTTACATCAGTCAGTATCTCCTAGGTGCTACAGGTTATCTGAGCAGTGTGAAATACTGGCTACTTAGCTGGATCCTCTCAGCTAATGGTCAAGGATGTGGTTGTACTGAAATGGGAGGAATTAGACATCTTTATTCGCATTAAAGATCAGGTCAATTAGTATGTGGTTAGGCTTTTAAGTCAGGAAGTACATGCAATTTAGCAAAGTGCCAAGTGATTGAATTGATTGGGTTTGGCACTTAAACTGCCAGGAGGAAGAGATGACTTTCTTATGTGCCTGATGAGGGCATATTATACTTGACAAGCAAATGTCAGTACTACTATAACTACCAAAACAATCCTTACACAGAAAATGTTTATAAAATAAATTTACATTAATGCTAATAACAGCAAAAATGAGTATAGTGATGAATACACACTCTATCTGTAACTGTAAAACAGTAGCTATATAGATTGGCACTAGTTCAGCTGTCTTCAGAAATTTTAGTCCTTTCATTAAGGATGTCAGAAGCAGCCTCAGATGAAATATTTACATTTTTATTTCAGAGCAAGATAGCATTACATTGATGATGCTTTTGTTCCCACTGAAGTGTGAGGAGCAGCAGAAGTTATCTGAACTTGCTCATTTCTAGAAATGAGGTACCTGATTATATTGAAGGTATTTGAAGCTCTTATTAGGGTAAGTTCCAAAGCTAAAGATTTCAGTACTGGGTTCTGCAAATGTTAGCCTGTGTATCTTCATACTCTTACTGCTTAACTTGATAGAGGTTTGGGTCAAACATTTGTCTCATTTACAGTAATGGAGTTCATGACTATGTTTTATAGGAATCTGGAAAAACCCTAGTACAGCATCTAGAAAAAAAGTTAAATAGAAATAATAAAAGATGAAAATGCCTACTATGTGCTGCATTGGACAGTTAGAGAGCAATGGTGTAATGTTCTGGCTGGATTATGAATAGCAGACATTACAGTGCCTTAATTAGACTGGTCTTCGAAGCAATTATGGATTTTTCAGGCTCTGTTTATTTTGCTTTTTCATAAGCTAAGGTTTAGCTCTTACATTTCCATAAAGGAAGTTGCAGTCCACTTGAAAGTAAATAAAATTATGAAATATGTTTTCTTTTTTTCAGGAATGTAATCATCTGTACCTGAAACACCTATACTCCGTTTCTCAGCAGATGTGTTACTAAATAGAATGGCTAGACATTAGCATTTTTAATGTCTTCTAACAGCATATGACAAATGTGTCATGAATAATTAGATATTACTAACTACTGAACAGTGCTTAATTCACTTACCTGCCGGTACATTTGCCCTTTCTATCTGCCAGCTCAAGTTGAATAAATGCTATCTCTGGCTCTGAACCACCAGCTGCATAGGGCAGAAAGGTCAGTCTTTCACATCATAGAGTGAAAGCTCTTTACACTGAATAGTAATGCAGCTCCTGAGTCTGTACTATTTGAACGAAACTGCCTGGATGGTCTGTGGTATGAACTGGTACTGGACTTTGCGCTCTGATTAGATGGTGTGTTAGCCTTATGGTTTTAATGGTTTAATGCAGGTGAGGCATGAATTAACATCAATAAACTAAGAAAAGAGTTTCTCAAGATACATATCTATAACTATATGTCAAGAAACAACTTCTTACATATTAAACAATGCAACGGCCAGATCCTCAGCTAATGAAAACTCCCTTTCATTGAAGTAAAAAGTCTCTGCTATTTTCTGCTATCTATAGACTTAGTTGACTGCAGTGTTTGGAAGAGTGTCCTGAACTTCAAATCTTTAGATATACTAAAGCCTACAAACTCCTTTAAAAATATTGATGGGACTATAGTGGATGTGTGTGTGTTTTTAAAGATTTTGCTGCATTTGTTTTAAATTTGTAAGGTCGGGTTTACAATATTGTGCTGGCTTAGAATATTTTCCACACATATCTCTAAGGCTACACTAGCCAATACGGTCAAATTTACAGCTGGAATAGAATTGATTACCTTAGCTTCCTTTGCCAATGTTGTCAAAAATTTACATTTTAGGCAGAAAATAAGGTCACGTTAAGGGCCAAGACCCTGCTCCAAATGCCATTGAAATCAATGGAAACCTTCACACTGACTGCAGAATACTTAAAGGTCAGGCTCTAAAGTCCGAATTCTCATGCTGGGAAGCTGCCCAGCACTCAGGGTTGGCCACTGAACAAATAGGCGCGGAAAGAAACTCACATCCTGTAACAGGCAGTAGTACTTTAACTGTAAGACTTAGAAGGAGGCAGCATTTTGCTGTAAACAGTGGAAAAAAGGGCAGAGAAAGTTTTTTATTAAAAAAAAAATTAATGCCATTTTAAAAAGAAGCACCTAATTATTACAGTGATACTTGGATTTACTACGCTTAAGCAAAAATCAATTAATATAACTTTTATTTATTTCCTCTATTTTTCATAAAATAGCATAGTTTTTATTTTAAGATAATCTTTTAAGCATATGAGACAATAAATGCATTTGACTGTATTTGAAAAAATACATGGACAGAAACATTACCAAAATGAGCAAACAGCAGTTGGATAAGAAAAGGAACAATTAGATTTTTCAACAATCCAGTGTGTTTGCTGTGATTAAAGGGAAAACTGGAAAAAAGAAACATTTTAGGGGAAAAAACTGAGAGTACAGATGATTTAGACTGCGGAAGGTCTCAATGTGTAGCTCAAACTATGCTGAATTCCATGAATGAAAATGGAGGCTGCTAAATAGGAGGAAAAGTAAAAGAGAAAGTGAGATGGTAGGGTCCTCCACATGAAGTTCATGATAGAGGTTTTGTGATGTCTTGTCACATCTTCCACATCTGTGAGAAAGAAATTCGTAATCATTCCTAAAGTTAAACCTAATTTAAAGCACAGTGAAGTTGATGTAGTGTTAGAAAGGTCATTTTTCTTTTATGAAGCTGTCTGTTAAACTTTGCCTTTCTCAGCATGTACTATCTAGTCTCTGTCATTGCTTCTTAGCAAAAATGCTTTGTGTATATGCTTGAAAGATGCATTTTGACGATAAGATGGGATGGGAGCTTTTGCATCTAAACAGAGGAAACAGGAATTAAAGAAGCATTGAAATGTGCTTCTATGCTTTCTGCTGTTGAAATGCGGTGCAGCTGTTTCTCTTCTGGGGAGCAGGTATGTAGTAAGAAAACACAGTGTCTTGCTGAAATAAGTTGCCATTTCGTCATGGGAAGATGTGACTATGGGAGAGGAATGAGCAATTGTTCATTCACATCTAGAGAAATATTAACCAAACAAATAAGAAGATTACTCTAACTGCTGTGAATGCACTTAGCACACATATATAAATATATTTATGTTATACAGCACAAGTCAGGTTACGTTGGTCTTGATCCATAAAAGAGAAATCATGAGTTTTCCTTCCCATCCATTTGGTGATTGGGAGTATTTTAAAAAAATTTCTTTTTTTTTTTATTTTTCTGTGGGAGTCAACTACCCACAGGATTATGTAGTACATATACTTTTTTTGTTTGATCTTAAGTGAGAAATGGGGAGATACTATATTTATATTATGAGTGCATGAAGTTCAGAGGCCAACTGTAAAAACTATTACATATCTTTTTATATTAAAAAATCATTAAAAAATTTTTATCATTCACTTTATCTCACAGGGTACATTCATTCATAAGATGGTCTTAAAATTGCCTATTTTGAGTTTGTGTATGTGTATGATGACATATTGATGATAAAGCAATTTACCCATTTCAGGAATCATAAACTGCATGCTGTGACTAAGCATAATTAAAAAGGAGCAAACATAAGGAGTTTCTTTCAACATCACTCACATGCCTGTTGGATTGGTAACCTCTTCAGGACTGGGATTATATCTGCTCTGCTGGTTCAGTCCTGTGCTTTTCAATGATAAATTATATTTTTACTGTTAAATAATTCATTATTTTATTTCTGTGAATATTTACAGGGGACTGATCCAAACTGTGGTTGCTCAGCATTTTCGTCATCATTATTATCTGGAACATAACTTTTAACATATGTTTTAACCACACTTGACTCTTAAAAAATGTGAAGTCCATCCAGTGACCATTACATTGGGTAGTTTTTGTACATTCACTGCTTCTGTTGGATATAGTACCAGATGGGCTAATGTGTGGGTGATCATTTCCTCTAGATGCTTCCTAATGACACTGTTTGTATAGGCTATTAGTAGGAGTGATTCAGCTAAAGCTTAAGATCTCTTGCCTGTGTTACTTACAGAACTTAAAACTGGAAAGATCTCTTGTTTCTTTCCAAACAGCAGCTGCTCTTTTCTGCTTAGGTATGTGTCTGCTAGTCAACTTGCTGCCTTGGTTTTCATATCCCTGAAGCTTTTGTAGGTTTTCATTATCCTTAGGATTTCCACAATCCTATCTCCTGCAAGAAGGTAACAACTTTAATATTTTATCTTCACTACGTAAAGGTAGTCTTTCTTTTTTGGTAGTGTAAAATGATGAAAGGGCTTTCAGACAGTCTGTGTATTCAGTCTCATAAATTATTTAAACATATTTGTGTGTTATTTTACCAGGCAAATACTGGGTTCTTACCATATTTATCATTACATTTTTTTAAATTTTCTAACATATACTGTAGTATCATTAAAACTTTTCAGCAGTGTTGAAGGAACTCATGCCTGTAGCTAAATGGAAAAGTAATATGGTCATTTCTTTGCATTCACAATAAATTTTCTATGCTGTTCACCCCAAGGCTCTTAGTATTGAGTGAAATGCATGCCTTAATCAGACATGAGACCTCATTGTAATTGTAAATCTGCAGTCAAAAAAAAGCCTTAAGAGTACTTGCAATATAACTGTAATATGTTCCATGTTGAGCAGTTATAGCTCAGTGTTTAGATTAATATGGAGTGGAGAGATTTGATCCATACCTGCAGTATACAGAATCTCAAACTTAGCAATTGGAATGGAAATATTACTGTGTATTGGTCTTATAAAGTTTGAAGCTAACCATTTTCTTTGCCTATGTATGCATTACACACTATATATATAAATGGTCATGCACATGAATTTAAATAAGGTGGCTATCTCCTAAATGTGTTGAATAAAATATATATTTTAGGCCTCCGAAATTAATGTTGCTAATGATTGAGAAGTTTGGCTAGTCAAATGACCAAGTCACTTAAGTTTCTCATCACAGGAAAACAATCTCTTCTGTAAAATGTCCTGTGGAAACTTGAGGAGTGTGTTTGGAGTTTGGATGAGATGAGTTTTGAGGAAAGATGACTGGCTGATAGTTAAGAAAACATTTGTTGTCTTCTGTGTTTGAGTACTGCACAAAGTGGTTTCGTAGCACTCTGGCACTGCTGCATGTACTGAATATATTTTTTAAAAATTAGATAAAGATTTGTTAGTAATTGTTGCATTGTGTTAGTAGGAATGTTCAAGTTACCAATACCTTGCTGTCTGAGAACAACCTAGATCAGAAATACCACCCTCAGAGCACAGGAACTGCAGTTGAAGGCAGGCTTCAGAACAGACAATTTTCTAATTTATATTTTGCTGTAGGCATTCACAGGTGCACTTTGACATAAATTCAGATCATGAAATTTCTCATCAACCTATTTGCTCCAGTTCTCCTTTGGCCCCATTTTATTCGGCATAGTTGTTAACCTGCGTGCAAAGGGAGCATGATCTATTTGCAAAGCAGCAACAGGAAAGAATGATAGCATTGCACAGCTAATCCATTTTTCACACATGAAAAATACATGGTATCATGATGAAGTCTGGGCCTGGATATGAAGCAAGGAGGTTTCATCGGCACTCAGGTTTTTATGGCACGTTAAAACATTAGTAGTAAATAGCTTAAAATCACAGACATCCCAATGTTCACCAAATTCATCTTCCTTATCTGTTTCCATTTATTGTAAGGAACATGGAGGTTATGACTACACGGATATTTAGGTGATAGTAACTACATGCAATTTTACCATTGCCTTAAATACAAGCATGTGTTACCTATATGTATGAAAATTAAGAAAATAGACCTTGAACCCAGTACTAAAACTCTGTGGCTTTACCCGCCGTTGTCTCCACAGCTACCCAAACCTACTATCAACAGTGTTAGTGTTCTCCATATATATTTATTTTGAGGAAAGCCAAAATTCACAAGAACTGTTCTGGTTTGTGTTCTTCATCCATCTCAGATTTCATTTTTAGAGCAAACAGCCTCCAATTGAATAGAAGGACCCTTGAGAAAGAAAGCAGAGAAAGGGAATAGGAAAATATAAGCAAATGGAAATTACCAACAATGGGGGGAAGCACTTGGTGAGCACTAGGGAAAAATGAAAGGAAAATGAGAAGAAATAATTCCTCAAATCTTGGCTCAGTGATGCTTTCTGGATCAAAGGATATTACAGAAATATATCTCCTGTGATTAAAAAGACTCTACTAAGATAAGGAGCATTTGGGGGCACAGTTGGTGCTGCTGAATATTGCTGACTAAATCTTTTCTCCAAAGAATGAGAACAGTAGGCACTGATGGTTTCCAAGAACTTGAAAAATAACCTTTTGTTTAATTAAATAGAGAAAGTTCCTCAATGAAGCTTTCTCATTTGATCTGAGCTTTTTCCGTGGAAGAACTGACTATTCAAATCACTGTCATTATTCATAAGTATGAATGGTGATGATCTATATGGTCTTCAGCTCATTGTGGTCAGATAATCACAGGATGCAAGTTTGAAAACTCTGGAGGTTTCTAACTCAATATTTCTAATTTTTGTGGTTTACATTTTTTCTTAGCCTTAATTCTTCTTTGTGAATATATTTCAGATTTCCAGATGATGACAAAAAGGTGGTGTACCTGTAATGATAGCTTGTAAGAGCAGTATAGTTTTTAAATGCTTTATAGAGGAACTCTAAGTGACACCACATGGTCTAACATCATTGAAATTAATTGTATATATGTCTTATAGAACAATTCTACCATGCTTTTCCAGATGCACCTGTAGAAGCTAATGATGCATACATGAGATTGCATTACACTGCTGTAGATTTCTGTCATGAATGCAGCAGAAAATGAACCAACCCTGAGTAACAGGGAGGGGCATTTGCTGACAATCTTGTACACTTCCAATGAAATACTGATCTGCTGCTTACTGACCTGTTTCCTACACCCTCTCTTACATGTAGCCCTGTAGCATTTACTATGGGTACTGTGTGAGTTTACTAGTTGCTTCTCTAACAAATGTAGTGGTGAAGCTCTAGCTTCACACTCTTGTCTCCCATTATTTGCCTTTTTATTCTTTAAAAGATCAGTGGCACCATTTATACTGTTCATACTTCTCTTCTGTACTCTGCTTGCTCTGTAATTCCTGTATTTACCATAATTCAGCAAAAACATTCATTGCACAAGCACAGAGGTCCCTCTGTCAATGATTGTGTGATTTGTATTGATTTATGCCAGCTGAAATTTTGGACTAATATTTTAAATGTACAAAATATGTGTGTGAAGATAATGGAGCAGATTGTAGCTGGTCTGTGAAGGTGTATATATAGCACAGTGAATATCGCTCAAAGAAACTTCTAAATCTCTCTTGCTGAGGACCAACAACAGTGAAAACCAAAAGCCCTTAAATTCAGGAAGCGCTAATCTCTCACTGATCTCAAGGCACAGTGGGATACATACTTTCATCAAGTGTTCTGAATACTGGTAAAATAGTTGGGAAAAGGAAAGCTTCCTTATTTTACAATAATCCACACAGCAAACACTGCCCTAAAACCTGGGTTAAAGTCAAAGAATTGTGGAGTAAAAATAAATTTTAATTTTGTAGAAATACCTTTGCTCCACAGAATCCACAATGATATGTGCTATCTCTGCAGATCTACAGCCAGTATGGATGGACGTGCTCTACAAGATCTCCAGCACAAGGCTAGTGTGGCTGCCAAAGACAAAACCCTAACTAAAATCAGTCACTTCAGTAACAATATAATTAAGTTGATATGAAGCACTTAATAAAAGAAGTCCAGATGCCATGTTTGCAGTAATAATAGTCCAATTCCACCACTTAGGAGATCTAATTTCACATTGTTGTTATGCTTTCAGTCTATTACTGTTACAGGACAAATGGATCCAGTTTACAATCCACATATGAACACACATAAAGAATAGAACACATCTAAGCACGTTAGATAGAACTAGATTTGAAAGATAAAATTTGGCTGTATTAAATGCATTTCAATATGTATGTGCTGTGTTTTTATCTCATAGCACATTGTGGTATATGTTATTTCATGCAAACATAAAATAGACTGTGCATTAAGGTCTGAGTAATTATCTGTAGGTTTGACAGCTTTTCAACACTTAAGACAGTATAATTCAAATTTTAATTGGTTTGCAATGAAGTAGTTGGTTTGAAATCTTCTTCCTTCTTAATAAATCTGTAGCACAGCTCCCAGAGGCTTAAGGAAAAGTACTTTGCGGCCTTTTCCTTATCCCCAGAATCTTCATGCATAGATGTACATCTGCATCAATTGTCTCATCTCCAGACTAATTATCTCATTTCCATATTTCATGCTTTATGCTTAGAATGCTCCATGGGACAGCCAAGATTTAAATCATGGGCTGTCAGATACAACCGGTTAAGGGGGAGGATGCATTTTTATTTTATTAAATATTATTATTAATTGTATGGTACATTTAGTACTAACAGAGTAACATATTAAGTAGTGCTTCATATAAAATATTACATTAAAGAATTGTTGCAAGACCAAGCTCCCAGAGCTTAAAAAGTGCTAAAATTAAGGTTTTTGTGCAATCTTCCCTGGTCACCTCTTGCAGTCTCCGGTGCTACTGCCCCTGCATTTTGAGAATCTTGAGTTAATGAACTCTCTTCTTTTTTCCTATTTCATTTACGGTAACAGAAAGACTGTCACTCTCATACCAGTTACATTTTGCAGGTGTCATGTCATAAAACTAAAAAATTGCTCACAGCAGAATGGCACATAACTGATAAAATAGTGACCTAGTGGACAAGTGAAAATACAGCAAGCAAGCTCTCATAGCTGTAGGTCAGTCACACCTAATTAAAGATATAACTTTGGCTCCTTTCGTGCTTAAGAAGATAGTATAGTTGAAGATTGCCTCAATATATAACTTTCAGTGTGAATTTGGGACCCTTGATACCACCTAAATGCCTAGTACTTGTCTCCCCTTAAAAAATAATGACTGCTTGAGGTTTCCAGGTAAGCGGGCACGTTGCTATTGTATCCCCTTAAGATTATGCATCTTAGTACCTTGAGTGCAGCTAGGCTGCTTTCTCTCAGAGGTTCCTTCAGGGAATCATGTACTCCTAACTATACTGCAAAGTAGAAACCTTGGTAGTCTGCTCGGTGCAGGCTGTGTGACTTTTACACGTTCTGCTTTACAGGCTTCTGTTGAGTGAGTTATTTTACATGCAGAGTGCAGAAATGTCATGGTTCACTGACTAATGGCTGCTAGCCCACTTCCTTGTATAGCAAGATTAATTTGCTATAGGATGAACCAAATAAGCACCCTTGACAGGCAGGATGTGTGTCCTTTCAGTGACTGAAATGAATAGTTATCCCAGTTAGTACTGACCTTTCAGTTCTACTGAAAGGCAGCTTAGTATCGTTCCTTCATTTGAAGATAGATATTGCTACTCTTCCTCTGCTAAGTACTGCTAAAGAATAGCAGAATATGGCCTGTAATAAAGTGTAGACCTCCACAGAGATGGTAGGTGATCCTTTGTGGTCCTTTTCTCCCCTGAACTGTACCATCAGTCATTTTATGTTTGATCTTTCTTTATAATTTACCACTGATCCGTAAAAAGTAGTTTGACAATAAGTGAGCAGAGAAATTTCTGAAGACCACCTGTCCACAGACATCATGCATGGATTGCTGTCCTTAAAAAGAAAACCCCATTTGAACAGCTTCTAATAAGGAAATCTTCTCAGATTCACATAAAAGGCTGAGATCTATATGTACAGCTATGAAATCAATAGGCAGTCCCTGAAGCTGCTGCACGTAAGAGGCCAACTATTATAATGCATATTTGTCTGCAGCTCTGGGAAAAGAATTGTGCTCAAAACAGCATCAGTCTGTCTGAATAACAGAGGTAATGAAAAAAAAAAAAATGCAACCAAAAACAACCAAACACCCCCCAACCCCCAAAACAAAACAGAAAAACATTTTGTAATATGTAGCTCATCAAAATTTTGAGAACTATTTTCCTTTACTCTTGCAAGCACTGTGTAATGCTTTATACTGCCTGTGATAACAGAGGGCACTCAACTGCTTTTTAGTGCACTCCTAGATTCAAGGTGTGTGGAACTGAAGTATTTCATAGTGCTCATTTATGGTACCTTCACATACAGCAGCTTTTTCACATTAAAAAAAAAAAAAGTGTTGAAACACAAACACTAAATATTTCACAGCCATAAAGTTAGAATCAACGTGTTAGGAAAATCACAAAATGATGTTTAATAGCTCAGCTATTGAAATCAGTATGTTCATTCTCTTCCACGCACAGAAGAGCTTATCCTATGCTCATCCCCAACCAACTGAAGCTATAAATACATTAAAAACAAAATCAGCTAATTATAATCTAGGGGGTATTTTCTTTTCACATATATAGGGCCTTAATAGCTACAATATGCATTACTTCTGATACTCACTCTATTTCAGTAATTCTACCCAGTAGCCCTGTTTTCTCCATCTATGTTTTAACCTCACAGTTGCCTTATTCAGACGTCTTTATGTACTCAGTAATTTCTGTCAAGAAAGAAACAAGAGTTGCCAGGGCCTAATGGCTTTAGCTTTAAATGTCCTGTTTAATTACAGTTTCTGAGATATTTACACTGTTCCATATGTATTTTTGGCAGCTCCAAGAAAAAGGAATTCATCTAGTAATAACATTGAAAGGGTATCTATTTTTAGACTGAATTTTGTGGATTCCGGTATTTGAACCTGTGAAAGGCTCACTCTCTCCTGATAAATTCCCATCTCTATATTTTAGTTGTTAGTTTTCAGTTATAGAAAGAAATGTACTTCCCATAAGGTATTTTACCCTTAAGGGAGTATGTGTCTAATAGACGAAGGATTTTAGACATTTTTATGTTCAAATCTTAAATGCAAATATAAATACTTTTTAAATTATTTGATGTTTCTTTGTACATTTTGTGAAACGTGCTAGGTTTCCCTCTGTAGTCCTAGGCATACTGGAAATTATATTCCTGAAACTGAAGGCTTCTAAACAGCAAAGTAATACCTTTTCTTCTTTTTTCTTCAATCAGGGGGTCAAATCCCCAGATCCTTAATCAATTCATTGATTATATTCAGGTACAGTTTCCACTTAAATCAGTGGAAACTAAGTCTAGATAAGGATGTTAAAATTTGGCCTGGCACTATCTGCCCCTCTCAGCAAACAGTAAATCCATATTGTTTCTGAAAGTGCAAATTCAAAATTACTTACCACTAGTTTACCTCTATCTTCTTAGAAGTCAATAGTAAATCTTGTATTGATTTTAATGGGAATACTTAGGTCAGTTCTGAAATTCTGAGAATCTAGAGTGACTAGCCTCTGTAATACACTTTAGTATCTTCCAAAATAAGCACAAAATACCTTGTGAAGTCTTCCAAATGCCGTGACTCCTGAGGCTGGATCCAGCTAGCTGTTGGTAAATTTCAGTAATCCACAACTTTGTAACTAGTACAAACTTGTGAGTTCCCTGAAGTGAACGTAGAGAATATGGTTTTAGATTAGGTTCTGAGCTGCTATGCTCTGCTAGTTTGGAAGCAAATTATAATAATTCCTATTTTAAAAGTGCATATTCTTATCATTCTAAGCAATTGAGTAAAATTACATTGCTTGTAAGAAGAGCTTTCTAAAATAGGTTCTTGGATACCATAGTAATAATGAGCTTAGTAAAAATGCTTAGACTAAACGTGATCTCACAAAAGCAAAATGCGGCATAAGGCTAATTTAGAAAACTGCCTCGTTAACCGAAATTATTTGTAGCTTGTCAAATATTAAGTTGCTCAAATCAGTTCTCTGTAATTGAATTTCAGAGACATTAACTTAGCCTGTTGTAGTAATGAATTTAGTAGATTGTACATTTTGTGTATTTTCTCCAAATTAAAATTAAGTAAATATGTGGCTAAGTCTTTTGATAAATTTTGTTTTCTTTAATATCTAAAAAAAAATGAAAAGTTAAACTTCTTTCTTATTTTCATTACATTTAAAATTAATTTAAAGCTTAAGTGAGCTTGAGAAAACCAGAAGTCATCAGAAACAAATTTTGTAGGATGGTGTGTATTGCCTTGTTCATTTTGAAAATGAAATGACTCTGCCTGATAATGGTTTTCTGCTATTTGCTCAGAGTTTGTTTATATTGTATTTACTCTATTTTTCCGGTCTTAAATGAATCCACACATTTCTTTTGTACCTGACATATAGAACTTTCATAATAGAAAGAAAACCCAGTTTTATCACTGTCTTATAAGACAATCTTCATTAAAGTTCATTATAACTGTATAGCAAAAATGATGGCTAGTCATGGGCCTGTGCATAGTAAAGATTTGCCTGTGTGACTTTTAAAACGCACTTAGGATTCTAATACTTGCTAATGTCCTAACTTGCTATTAATCCATAAATATACCTTTGCCAATGATATCTGTTTCTCAAACATGCATAAAATGTTGCTTCTAGGCATGTGTATGAGCATCTTCACTTCTCTGTGATGCCTAAGAAAACTGTTTGTGAGATCCGTACCTTTTTAAGATGTCCCTAGGGCTCCTGTAATGAATTTGCCTCCCTTATTATGTCTGCTGCAGAGCCAAAGTATGGCAAAGAAATTTCAGACATCTGCTGCAAAAAGCACATCATAGTGTCTGGATTAAGGAGCTTTATGCAGCATATAAAGTTGTACTGCAGTACAGCATCTTTTAAATAAAAGCAATATGAAAGTAAAAGGATAGGGATTGAGGAATTTGAAATTTTTTCCCAGTGTAAGATGTCACTACCCTATAAAAGATATTGTGTTATCAGTAATGTTGTCCATTACTACTGATGGTTTTTGTTACCATTAATAACAATAATAATATTATCAGCTATAATGCTTATTATTACATGATTTATTATGTAATATGGGGCTTTAGTTATAAAATCTAATCTTGTTTAAATACAACTATATCTAGACTACCATCGATACCACTAGACAGAAAGAAAAGAAAAAAAAACCACCTTTAAATAAATAATTCATGTGAAATAAGAAAAGACGAAAGGTAATTGAAATTGATGTTTAGTTGTCTGGGTGATGAAGTGGAACAAGCTCCTCTTCAGTGCTATCACTGAGAGGAACCGCAGGCCTTTGTGGTTAACCAACTGTCCTGCGCACACACTAAGTGCACTTAGCTCCTTCACAGAGTCTCTAATGGTGTGGCAGGTATCATCCAGGACACTGTTCTGTCCCTAATTGCATCATGGGTGACATTTGTGGTCTGGGAGCCTTGAAAAAAAAGCTTTATTTTATATCTCTATAAGTTTAAATCACACTAGGAAGATCAGTAGTACTGGGTTTGCAACGGTCGGTTCAAATCTTTACTGTTGAACACTGTGGTATAGCGTTCAGTTTTGGAGAATTTTTTAATAGTGGTTGACGTTATTCCCAACAGATACAATTTGCTTGCTCACCCAATTGCAGCATCAGTAAATTGTTGTATGCAAAGTTGTTAGGCTTTAAGCATTTGATAAAAGCTGTAGCCCTGTATTTTGTAGTAATATTTTTCTAGTTGTACTCTTGCCTAAGTATCCATGAAAGATGTAAATATCTGTGATTGTTTCTGCAAGTAAATAAAACATTCATAAATAATAACTATGAGCAATACAGGGGTGATAATTTAACTGCTGTTTCTTTAATAACCTAAGTGCACAAGCAAAACTATTTCTGTTCCTGGGTAGAACTGCTTAGTCAAATCATGGGACTTTTCTGCATTGTAAGACAAAGTTGAGGGTTGTGTGGTGCTTATTCCCAAGTGATTAGTGCAAGAGCCTCTTGTGAGACACAGTGGGAAGGGGGGGATGGGTGGGGGTGGAGGGGGCAGGGGCTTTGAGTCCTCAGACAATATTTTTAAAAGGCAAATAGGAAAGCTTTGATAAAACAAAAACTTTCACTGCTGCTTTGAGACTGTTTTGAAAAACTTTGCTGTCACCTCAGTGGAATTCGAATAATGTGGAAATAGAACTTTTTGGGGTTTAATATTTCATGTGGAGTTTCTGCTGTACTTCATTGTGAAGTACAGACTATAGAATCATAGAAATAGTGGAAAATGTACATCTAGATTTATTTTCTTCAAAGAAAAGTATTTCAAAAACTATCAAAATCATTTTAGATCAGCTGAAAATTTGCATATGTGTAAGTAAATAGCATTACTAAACTTTATATCGATGGCTTTTTTTTTTCTGTAGGTCTACTGTTCCCTCCTGTGTATATATGATTAAACATGTAATCAATTATATTTTTGTCAAGTGAATGTGAGTTTTACGTGCATTCTTCCAGGCAATTTAGGCAATAGTTAACATTTCTTGTTTATTCACTTCATTGCGGGAAAAATGAGCTAAACCACTTATCTAAAAATGGTAAGCACCATGTTGGAATGAAATAAGATCCTTAAACAGATGTTTAATGAACTAACAAGATTAGGTAGTAGCAACAACAACATTTTTGGTAACAGTGGTGCCTTCCCAGGGGTTGTAGCACCTGTTTAGGTCACTGAGTGAACTTAATAGTGCGTTGATGGACAGTGCTGTCACCACATACACACAGTAGCTCAGCTCATTCTGCCTCTGAATTACTTTTGCATGCAAGAGTCTGACACTTTCCAGTTCAACAGGGAACTGTGGTTTGCAACAAAAATAAAGGACTGAAACTTCACTGGGAAAAACATTTGACAAACAAAAGCAAAGGATTGCTTTCAGTAGCATAAATAATAATAAGATACATAAACAATAAAATGTAGTTCAGTATCATTTTTGTTTTGAGCAGGACACTAGTGGCCATCTTGGATGGACAGCCTGGCCAGTATATGTCACTGGTGTAGATGATACTGCCTGTTTTCTCTATATTCAATGAGGGAAGAATACCTGTTAGAAAGAAATGCTGCTATCCTGAATTCTGCAAACTGTCAGCCTCTGCTAGCTATCTCTAAGTAATTATCACAGTCCCACAGAAAACACATGGGATCTGTGGTGCAGCAGTAGAAATTGGGAGATAAGGTGATGATGTGCACTTGATTCGACAGACTAACCTGTATGGAGTTTCTAAGAGAAGGGTCAAACAGCTGTTTCTTTATAGATTGTCATATTACATCAAGAGCTGTAGCAATAACTTTTACATTTTTATCCTTCACTTCGCACAGTACTGTTTACAGAAAGTTCCAGAAAAACAAAACCCAACTGTTTCTTACTGGCTATACATTTATTGTAAATCCTTATTGCACAGTGAAATTTTGTAATAGTAATTATTCGCCATGAGATTTTTTTTCCTCATCTGTTTTTCAGTTTTCTGCATTAGACTAAACGGTGATATTACATGTCACAAGTGACTGAATTCACTGACAATTTAACTCTGAAAGCAGGATAATGGGAGTTACAAATGAACTCAACAACGACATTGTTAAAAGGAGGAACAAAGTATTTTATAGTATCATTTGTCTGAGATGTAAATTCTGGAACAGAAAATGTTACACTGTAAATTAAAAAACTATTATAAGGGTAGGAGCTGATATTAAATGAAGTAATTTGGTTTGCTTTTTTTTTTTCTCTGGAGAAAAGAATCTGAAACGTATGATTTGAAGACAGCTATTAAGCAATTTCACTTACATTACAGAATGTCCCATCTTCAACTCAGAAGAACCCAAATGCATTTACTTACTGCAAATTTAGTATAATATAAAATAGCGATTAAAGGAAGGTAGTATGTGCTAATGTATGGTCATTAAGATTTATGAAAATTGAAGTAGATGGCTTCAGATTAGATAAGAGTTCTATTTCATAAAATGTTTTTTATGCTTATTTTTACCGTGACAGTTCAGCTGATATGTCAGGGCTCTGCAGTCTGTCTGAAGGGAGAAATGCGCAGATGGAACTACAGTTTTGAGTTTCATCTAAATGATATTCAAATTTGACAGTGTCCTTCTGTTATCCGACAGTGTACAAGGAATCTTAAAAAAAACCCTGAAGTTGCTGACTGCTAATGACACTCATTTCTGAGTTCCCATGTTAAATTCTCTTTAAAAAAACTAAAGCACACAAAAGAAAACAAAAAAAACCCAAACAATGAAAGTAGCTCAGATACTTTAAAATTCCTCAGGAAACCTTTCAATTTAAAGGTTATACATAAGCATATTTCTAAATGCCATAAAGATAGATGGACCGTACTAATATATTCCTTACTTGCTAGTATATTCTGTCATAGTGTATTGACCTTCTGCTGTCTTGGGTCAGGCGTCCGTTGGGGACTTTAATAATCTTTGTTGGTGAGAGTGTTTGTATCCCCATGAGGTTAGTTTTGAGGTCAGCATTTATAAGGAAAGACTGCTGAAGGAGGAATAAGAATAATCATTTTTTCATCAGACAAACACTCTAGTGAGTATGAACAAATAGTGGCTGAACATTGTTCTTCAGCTCATTAGGAGAATGGGAAAATAGGTGAATGAAAGAATTTGAGAGTTCTAAACTGTAGACTGTGCAATTTACTATTTCATCTCCCTTTCAAATCTAGATGGAGAGGAGATTAGATAATAACTGGGAATAGTACTTTCTGTCCATCTTGGGGCTTCCTGCCAATGCTGCAAAGAGTGCAGTCATTCAAATAAAACTGTATGTAATGGTTTTAATCTATTCTGTATGGAATTTCACTTTAAACAGATTCTCCTCTTCAAAATAGTTAAATAATATTCAGGGTTTTAATCTGGGTCTCTGATTAGGAAGAACCTTTTCTTTTCAGTGTAAATAGTTTTTGTATCAGCGTTAGAGAAAACTAAATGTTTCACTAAATTCTTATTAAAATATATTGCATCTCTAGTTACTTTCTTAGGATTATACATTATCTGATAACTCCTAAAAAAAAGAATTTGACAGCATCCTTTTTTTTTTTCCTACCACTGTGTGAGATTCAATGTCAGATGTCACAAATGCTAATGATCACTAAGAAAACAGCAGAAAGATGAAGTGTAGGTCTGGGATATCAAATGAGACTGAAAGAACAAAAAGTCATAGTTATAAGCAATTGGAGATGAACTACAAAAGAGTAAATTACCAAAAAAAAAATCATATTTACATTTGATAGTGGAAACAATTCATATTACAGACTTATTGATATGGAATCAATTTAAAATAGTTTTACAATTAAAGGCTAAATTCGAAACAAAACTATAGACTGAAGTAGTTGAGAACTCACACATCTAGATCTCAAACATGACTCTGGATGAGTGGGATATGAGTATGGCTTATCTAATGTGTATGTATGGAAGAAAAGTCTGTTTCAATAAATTGTCAAAGGACACTGCATAGTCACTGGAAGAAAAGGAAATTATGAACAGTGTTAAGAGAAACAAACATAGAAATTAAATACCTTTGATTAAGCTTTCTTCTCAATTGATTCACTACAGTTCTTACAGTTGTCTTTTTTTCAGACAACACAAAATTTACAAATAAAACTGCTTTGTGAAATTACGGGCTTAAGTAAAATGCATCCTATATTGATGACAGAAGAGTAAAAAGTGAAGGACTTCCAGGCTGGACCCCCAAACTATAAAGGTCTATGTCCTTAAGCTTGATGAAGCTTCTGTACCACTGCTGTGGCTGTTTCATGACCAATTCCAATCTGTGCTCCCCAAAAGTAACAAATATGAACTACTGCAAGGTAGCCCTGCTTACTGCCAGGGCTGAAATGTGAGATTTGTTACTGGAAGCACAGGCCCTGACATGCAAAGCAGAGGTGTAATTCCATTTTACACTGCAGGTAGCTGGCTAGTAAAGAGAGGTGGGTCTCACTCCTACAGCAAATGATTTCATGGCATAAAATATGTAGAAATCTTAATCTCATCACTTCCACATCCTATACACGAGACCTAAACCTACCCAAAGCAAGCCTACCACCTTTTTTTTCAGTGCTTAAACCAGTAACCAATCTTCAACTTGTTTCTAGTTCAAGATGAGCCCTTGTGTTGTGACTAGCAATGAAACAAAGTGAACTCTGGATCTAAGGGCACAGTATTTTCAGAAATGAAATCATTATGGTAATCTGATAAAATATCTGTTTCTCCATAAGAATTACTGGTGGAAGAAATCCTGCTGTTCGGTGGTGGATTTAGTTTGTTAACCTTAGTCTTTGTCTCTTCTGTAATTACAAGTACGTTGTTTGGGCTAGAGCTGAGGAGGGATTGCTAACTGCTGCTTGGCTGAACTTTCTGCAGTTACAAGTGTTTTTGTTAAAGACCGTCCATTAAATGATAGAAGACATTGTAGTGGGTGAAAAACAAGGGCTCTGGAGTAAGCTTTTAGTCAGAGTCAAATCCCCATAGGTCTGTCAGATTACTTAGCTTATTAGAAATGAAACCAAAAAGAAATGCATGTAGAATTTTCTTTTGCTCAAGTGCAAAACAAGCAAGAGTTGGCCTGTCTATTCCAAAAAATAATGGCTATTTCCAAGAAATATGAAAATGCTCTATAAACAATATATGTTGTTGTGTAACGTTACTGGCAATAAAAAATACTGTAAACCATTATCCTAAGCTGAAAGCACAGAGGTAAGAGATCTCTGATGAAAACATGGATTGGTGGCACAGATTGCCCAAATCGGTATTCGGTTTTGCTAAAACAAAACTTATTATAAGACCTGCAAATAATGAAAATAATATTTGTTCTCAGAGTAAAAATAGTACTGCTGCATATGTATCATGTATCCATGAAAAGCTATGAAAAGGCTTTTACACTGTACTATGCTATGTCTATTTGCATTCACCATTTGTTTCTACAGGAATATAGGCTATGGTTCAAAATTCTTTTGACTAGATAGCATTCTATAAAATATTTAAATGTTATTATGCAGAATGTGGAAAAAGTAGGAAATAAATATTTTGTGAAATTTTGTATTTTAAGATGAGCTTAGAATTCTTTGCAGGTGGATTTTTTTTCTCAAATGAATGATTGTCTCAATGATCTTTTCACATGAATCATAGCAGTTGTCATCTGGCTACACAACTTCCATGAGCTTTTGATCAGGCCTGTGAATATTCTCAGCCTATCTTCGGTTTAGATGTCACGTATTACTGAGAACCTTGTCCAAGCAGATACTGCCACTGCATATTTGGTTAAAAATGTGATGTTTTAAGAGGAAAGATAATTTTTTTTCCTGTAAAATGATGGCCGTTTCTGTTCAGATGTGTCATCTCGGTTATGCTGTGCTTACAGACAGTACAGGCAGTTTGAAGTTCACACCAAATGCCTAATATTCTTCCTTTTTCATTAGTAAGAAAAAGACAGGAGCACAAAATAAGGTCAGTCTGTATTTGACAAAAAGAAATATATTACAGGGTATTTGCTTCATCATTTGGCTCCTTCTGCTTATCGAGTTCTGGATTGCTGAGAGTTTGCAGAATACTTTTATCTATTAGAATTGTTATCGCTAGTGATGGTCTCTGCTTTCCTAAATATTTCCCAGGTCCTGGTATAATTTTTTCTGTTTTTCTGGGGAACCTTTGTAAAGTGATTCGAGAAAACTAGCGGTCTCTCAAGAATTTTATATTTGATGTTTCCAATTTTCTTTTTGATACTTACATCTTTTTAAAAGAATCAGATGCTGAGACACAGTCTTGTATTTTTCTACCAAACTTCAATTCACCATCAAATAAATGAGTGCAGAATTGACTACTGTAAATTTATTGAAATTTAGCTGAGCTTTATCATGTAGAGATCTAAATTTGGGGGTCTAGAGATAGCGAGAAGCATCATATATACTTCACTATGT
>NW_008824411.1:3031664-3036016 GCF_000699105.1 Pygoscelis adeliae | reverse complement strand
TCCAAGGCATCTGCTTTTACCTGTTCTTTATGCAGGATATTGGTTAGATTGATCTTACAGCTTATCTTCTATACTGGTTATTACTTTTTTCTATTTAAAAACATTTAAAATGGAAACCAAAAACCTTGTGTCTTCAGTATTCTTCTCTTTGGCAATAACTATTGGTGTAAACCAAATGTGTATGTATTACATACCCATAAGCCCCTAGAAGAAATAAATTGTTGTTGTACATCAGTAACTGGAAGCCAAAGAAATATGAGAAGAAATCTCTGTTACTGATGTATGGTTGTTCTCCGAAATGTAGAAAGAAGGGAAATGAGGATGATCTCCTTTGGCTCCATACGAAAAAGGATTAAATAAAGTAGGAATCTTCAGTGTGGAAAAGAACTGTCTGAGGGGTCACAGAGTGTAATAAGATGTGGAACTGTTTTCCACAAGACATTAGGGATGCTGAAAGTTCCACAGAATGATGGTGGCTGGGAGAGCACTAGATGCTGGCCCCAGGTCATACGCTGTTGATCATTGCTAGAGACAGAATAATGGTCTAGAAGGATCTTAGGGAATCACTAAAGTAATTCTCATGTTTTTAAAACAGAATCACTAATGCAAAAAAATTACTCCCCCCAAAATCACACATCACTAAAAAAAAAAAAAAAAGCCCCAAAACCCCAGCAGCAGAAAGATTTGACACTCTTTTGGAGGTGTTACAAAATTACGTAATATGCAGACATTATGACCAGCTTGATTTATATATTCCAGGAAAAATTGGGCAGAAAAGTCACAGAGACAAATGTGTTACCCTAAAAAATTTTCTGACCATTCAAAGTATTTCTGTCTTAAGATACTGAAATGCAAGAAATCTGCAGTACATTGCTGACTTTTGCAGGTTTTATACGTCTGTGTCCCAAGCCACCCCCTTTGCTATATGAATAAAATCTCTCAAACTTATTTCTTAGGAAAATCAATGTATCTGAAAACAACCCATTTAATTATTTAATGTTATAAATCGCCAAAGATATCACTGGTCTCTGTATCATTCTAATTTTCCTTAACCATAATGTTCATAAGTAACATTTTCAAGGTTGAGGTTTAATCTTGTGTACACTCATTGCATACATGGACATGACCACCTGCAACTCATTGTGGGAAGTGATGAGGAAGTTCTTACTGAGAAGAATATTCTTGAGAATACGATACTCTGTGTATCAAGTATCAATGAGGCTAATCACAGTCAAAAGAATTCACTAATGTAAGTGTTTCTTGTTCTTGCCATGATCTTTAAAAAGCAGAATTAGTGTACTTTAGAAGAGATATTTTTCCTCACTGGGAAATGCTTATAGTTAGTCACAGATAAGCAATTAAGGATTGCAGTACAACACTGAAAAAAACATATTCATCATACAAACATCATGTATTTATCAACATATGGCTAAATAGTTGCAGATAGTTAAAGCTATCAAGTTTTACTGAATGATATTTGATCATTGAGCTAAATTCAGTGAAATCAATGTGATAAAATTTCTGCCTTTCTAGAAATAACATGATTCTGCATTGCTGAAGTTTTTTCAAAATCATGCCCAGTTTTTTGAATGCTTTAGTTAGTGACAATAAGTAATGATGCTTTTGGTTATATTCATTAACATAAATACACAGTTACTCTACTTTTAAGCTAATGAAGGACAGCGTTAGAACTGAAACAATAATTTCTATAGATTTAAAAGTATAAAATTACAAAATGTTGGTCAATAAAAATTCTGACAGCACAAAATAAAGTGACAAACATGCATATAGATCCAAGAAAATTCAAAGTTTCCTGCAGTATCAAGTACCACAGAATTCCTGAAACAAATAAACAGTTCCATAAGATAGTAAATCCTGATCAATGTGCAGTGAGAAGTCAGACTTTTTTTTTTAAACCGATTTTCAGTCCTTTTAATAATACTTATTTCTGGCTTGGGAACAGAAGTTGCAATGACCAACTGAAAGGTAACATCTGTCATCTGAGTAGGTTCTGAAGCTGGAGGCTAGTCTGTTACTTGGAGAAAATAATGTGCCTCCACAAGAGAGAACCAGAATTGGTTTAGATTCACCCATTTTATGCCCTCAATGACAAATTGAGGTCTTCAGGTGGAAAAGCATGCAGAGTGTTTCATGGCCCACATCTAACAAATACCTCTATTATTACTTTAATAATTCCAGTAATCGCTTGTATATATGAATATGCATTGTGATTATTTTTGTGATCATATTTAAGAGCAAAGATGCATTATTCTCAAGATCATTGTAAAGGTATTCAGCACTTTGGAACAGTGGGAATGGATTAAATTGCCTACGTGTTAAACAAGAATTATAAGATACTTTAGACAAATACGAATAATAAAATATGAAGTGGAACTATTCATTTCTACATGCTCTGAAAACTTAATTGTGAAGTCTACAAGTTATGACTTCTGTATTTTATTCCTCGCTTTGCTATCAATTTGATACATAGTGCCAATAGCTGTAGAGTCTAATTCAGGAAAATGCCTAAAAGCATTTCTACATTTAATGACACACTAAAGCATAGTGCTATGCTGAAGTGAAATCCAAAACTTCTTTTATGCCTGCTATACAGGTTTTTCCTATGTATATTTGGTACCTTGAAAGCATGTAGTCTGAAATTCAGGAAAAAGCTGGGGGTTTGCCTCTCTAAAACTTATCCAAGTTCCTTAAATGGATATCTACTACTACTCAGCACCAAAGTCTATTTCTAATGATAATCCTAGCAATTATACAACATGAAAAATAACGGAAAAATCTTGACATCTGGACAAAATAATGAAAAAACATTTGTCTAACTTCTACTCTTCCATCTAGTAACTTCCTCACTTAACCTGGGAGCCATATAATGTGGTATAGCCAAGAAGTGCTTAAATAAGCCAATATAGAAAAAGTTGCAATAAGACACATGGAAACTTCATAGAGATTCAACGCAGCAGGCTAAAAACGTATGATAATTCCTGCTTCCTGGCTGAGGGACAGTGGCTTATCAAAACAGTTTAATGTGCTCACAGGTGAACAACTGGCACTGTGCTTGGAACAGTTACCAGCGAAATGTCTGCTGGCCAGCAATGATTTATATGGCCCACTGATTATCTGACAAAATAAGAAGTAATTTCCTGTCTGGGAGAAACATCTCTCTCCAAAAGTACACCGCTCTTGGCTGGAGTGACATAGGTAAATCAAAGATGAACATTTTTCTCCACTTAAAGATACTTAAATAGAAAGGCAGAATTTGGGGGAGAGTCATCTGGTTCAGGCAAGACTCAAGAGAAAAAGGAAATGTAGTGAGCACATTCCTTGTGAAGATATTTATTTCTGTCATCCAGCATGGGGAGCAGATTGCTTTCTCTAGCTCAAACGTCTTTATTGGCTATTGGTAACTCAGGAATGGAAAGAGCTGAAATTTAATTCAGCCTACAAATTAAATAATGATCCCTTTTCTTGTAGCTTAATACTTTTGTGTACTGAGATTTCAACTTTGTTGCCCAGTGAATGAAAACTCTATCAGTATGAGTTATGTCCCTTTGTAAACAAGGTTTGTCAAGACAGCCTGTCTAAGTAATAGACAATATACAGCACAGAAGAGAGAGAGTACTGTTTTTACTGTGTTTAGAGGTATTCTTAAGTGTACTATGTGGTGTAACTCTTTCCATTCTGCTCACCAGTGAGATCACCCCAGATTTCAATAACACCTTGAAAATCTTCAGTTACATAAAATATTTCAGCCCTAAAAAATAACAATACCTGTTTAAGGTAAAGAAGACAGAAACTAAGCTTTCATCAGTTTATAGAGCGTCCACAGTGACAGTAAAGTTTGGGCAAGAAATGTAGGTAGTCAAATCATGGTACATAGAAATATAAGTCACATGTGGTGTTCCCCAGGGCTCAGTATTGGGGCCGGTTCTGTTTAATATCTTTATTAATGATCTGGATGAGGGGATAGAGTGCACCCTCAGTAAGTTTGCAGACACCAAGTTGGGCGGCAGTGTTGATCTGCTCGAGGGTAGGAAGGCTCTGCAGAGGGACCTGGACAGGCTGGATCGATGGGCCAAGGCCAACTGTATGAGATTCAACAAGGCCAAGTGCCGGGTCCTGCACTTGGGCCACAACAACCCCATGCAGCGCTACAGGCTTGGGGAAGAGTGGCTGGAAAGCTGCCTGTCGGAAAAGGACCTGGGGGTGCTGGTCCACAGCCGGCTGAACATGAGCCGGCAGTGTGCCCAGGTGGCCAAGAAGGCCAATGGCATCCTGGCCTGTATCAGAAATAGTGTGGCCAGCAGGAGCAGGGAAGTGATAGTGCCCCTGTACTC
>NW_008824411.1:3025239-3031313 GCF_000699105.1 Pygoscelis adeliae | reverse complement strand
AAGCATTGGAACAGGCTGCCCAGGGAAGTGGTTGAGTCACCATCCCTGGAAGTATTTAAAAGGCATGTAGATGTGCTTAGGGACGCGGTTTAGTGGTGGACTTGGCAGTGCTAGGTTAACAGTTGGACTCGGTGATCTTAAGGGTCTTTTCCAACCTAAACAATTCTATGATTCTGTGATTCTGCAGCTAAGCTCATTTGACCTGGGGAAGGTTCCTTTTAAATTCAGACCTAGTAATTGTGTGATCTTTAGCATACAAGCCAACTTCAGCCAGGCAGTGAGAGAATTTGATGTGCAGCTTTAGCAGTTCTTATTTACTCACTTAAAGCTTCTCACAGAAACACATAATTATATAGTTTAACTTTTCATGGTTGCGAAGAAAAGCTTGGTAATATAATCTTATTACCTAAGGCCTAAAGACAAGTGAGAAAGAAACATTACCTGTGCTATTTTAAAACCAGTCTCATGATAAAAATATTTGCAGTTTTGGAAAGCTTTGGGGAAGCTGACTTGTCACTTTTGACTGTCATGTCTTAGAAACCTCTAACTACACACTTATGACTTTCATTGCTATAAATGTTCTGCACGTCTCACCAATATAACAATGGAACACTTATTTACAGCTTAGTGCAGTATGTCTAGTAAGAGAGAAAAAATCTTAATATCACAGAAATTTATTCAAGAGTTTTTTTACAAGGAACTAAGTTTTTCATTAAAGGGTCCAGCTGTCTGGACTCTTATGCTTAAGCCTAATTGATATATTAGACAAACAGCCAAGTATCTGAGACATGTCCTAATTATAAAGTAGATGATGTCTTTTACTTGTAACTGTTTTCCTGTAAACCGTGTTTGTAATAGACTCCAAGCTTTGTTTATCAAAATGTAGCATGAATCAGACAATAATAAGGATGATTTTCAAAATGAATTGTCTATGTTATAAGACTATATGGTACATGTAGGCCAACTTATTTTAAAAACTGAAAGAAAACACTCATCTATTAATCTGGGGAGCTATAAGTAACCCGCTATCCATCAATTACTACATTGATATGGTAGTGTGACTCCAAGAGAATTATTGCCTGCCTTCATCTGTTTTGAAAAAGGAGATTATAAAGGTAATCAAAAAAATCCTAATGATAAATTCCAGCACAATTTTTATTGTGTTCTCATAACAAAGTGCGCCCAACACTGATTTCTGTACTATAGAAAATATGTCAAAAAGGGCAAAACATTGGCAGAATTGAGTGCAGACAGTTATAGCAAACAAATTTCAAATTGCATTGTATTCGTAAGACAGATCATAGCAAAAGATCTGAGCGTGTATTTCTTTTTCTACTTGCTTACATATCCTTTCACTGGGAGTCAAAACAATATTGCAGTTCATGCTGTATTAGCAGTTGCAACTTAGTTCTTGGCTCATATATTTTCCTTTCTTTCACCCCTTTTTAAAATGAGTGAAGTTAAATGGTATGAATAAAGAATACAAAGAACTTTGCAAATTAAGCAAAACAAATAAAAAAAATTACCAAGACTAGGTAATCAAAAAGCCATTTTGATGTGACATGATAATGGCTACTTATTTGGAATGTTACTAGATCAGCTATCCTTAAGAGTGTACTTAGAGTTTTTAGAAATTAAACTATTTAAAATTAGTAATGATATTTAGTTAGCTGCATTGCAGGCATGAAAATGAGGCAGCATGTTATTTCTCAAAAAACCCAAATTTTTCAGCTATTCAGAGTCTTAATGCTCATATAATGTGCTAAACTCCTGTTACCTTCGTTTTATTATCTTGTAGAAACATTGAATTGGAACATCCAGTCATAATCATTTGTCATTCAAATTGATCACAGCTTTAAAATTTGGGCTATGAAAGTAATCACATCATAAGAGAGAAAGACAAAAAATTAGGTCATTTGAATAAAAGGAAAATTATCATACAACTAGAACATATTCATATCTCTTCTTGCATACAGCCTTTCAGGCAAAGTTGCACATATAGCATTTTCGTATTCACTTGAATGTCTTAAGTGTTAATGAATTATGAATGATATTATAGCTGCTATTGCCTTACACAGCACTTTGAAAAATGTTTCTAATTACAGTGACCTGTGACAGTCCCCATTAGTTTGTCACTCTGAGTATTCTCTTGAAATTAGGAATGTGGCAGCGTTCAAATAAATATTAGTAATTCATAATAGAAAGTATTTGTTGTCATAATGACATAAAATAATCTGTTCTAAATGAATAATTTATTTCTGATAAAAGCACAGAAAGATAGCTTTTCAGAAAATCAAATTTCAAAAATTATGATATTGTAAAGCAGGGATCTATTAATAGAAACGCTTAGGTCCAGTCAGACTTTGCCTGTAGCAGCCCCTAGGAGGAGTGCTTAGAAAAAGAGTGATGTCAAAAGAAACTACATCCCTCATTCTGTGTGATGCTTCCTCTTCAGAGCTGGCACAAAGGAGAGCTCCTCTGTACAGCCCCAGTTAAATCAAGGGTGAGATCCCAACAGCCTGGTCCCCCAGTAAAATGAGATAACAAGATAAAGCCAAAGATAAAAGTGCAGAGCAATTTATATCTATCAAGGTATAGTAAGAAGAGTAACTTTACTCCCAGAGAGGTTTCAAAACTTTACTTTTTGCTAGCTAATTTTGCAACATAAAGAATAGACATAATTATAACCCATTTTGTTGCACTGTCTCACTGTGGAGCATCCTAGGTGGTGTGCACTGTATTTCTGCAGGCTTGAAGGCACATGCTGTTGATGCTCTGAAAAATAGGTGCTAACTTTTGACAGGTTCTCATCAAAACATTTACAGTTTTTCTGCAACAACAAGTTATGTTCAGGCTCTCAAACCTCATATACACATATAATGTGAATGCCTATATACTTTAAAAAAAATAATTTAAAGGTAGACAGCTAAAAAGAAAAAAGAAAACCCCCAAAATGAAAAAAAAAACCCAAACCCAACAGCCCAAGCCCTTCCCCCAAATCCTATTTCTCTGTAAAGTGTAAAAGGGAGGGGCAAATCTAGCAAAATATAAATTTGTAAAAATCTTTCTTTCAAAGATTTATCTGAGAATGCATTTTAAGGGGAAAGACCCTGTACAGCAGAAGGAAGATTCATAATGAAGTTTTCCAGTTATTTGTTCTTTTGTTCATTGGATACCTGTGATGAACGGATCCTTTTCAGCTCTTTCTTGTTAGTAAACCATCACTAAAAGCAGTGCTTCTATTTAGGAATGTAGATGCTTACTTTGGGATCTTTTTAATATACGTACAATGAACTGCTCTGATTTGCTAAGCGTTCTGGTTTAGGATTGAGCTCAAACAAGATTTGATTTTTCCCTGTGAATTATAAAGGAAGTTTGAAGGCTAATCAGTAATATTTTTCTGCATTCTGATAAAACAGAGGCTTTGTATTTCTATTTCTGCTTAGTAAGGGCTCTTTAATATTATTGCAAATTTTGGGCACCACATTTTATACTGAGAATTTGGAGTTAATCCAGGGAGAAGAATAAGAACTGTCAGTGAAAACATGATGTCTGAGGAAAGATTTGGAGAACTAGGTTTTGAGGAGGAGGAAAGCATGGTAACAGTCACTGATAACCTGAGAGTTTATTATAACATTTATTGTAACATTATTTTTGGCATTATTTATAACATGAGTTTATTGTACTTGCCTGAGAATGAACTTTTCAAGCAATGAGGAAAGCCACCAAGACCCAGCATATTTACAGCCCTTTTTTGAGGGTTGAGAGATGCAAAGAACAAGTGAAGTACTATATGAAGTGTTAGTACCAACCTGGGAAAAAAATAGCCAAACTGCTGTTACAAAGGATGAGAGCTGAGTGAAATGCCTAGGAGGTGGGAGAAGAGAGAAAAGAGAGATGCACCCTTCCATGTCCTTTGACCAGCTCCTATTGCCCTAAAGGCCCCTGCTGCCCACCTCCTTAGCAGTAAAGTGTCTCTACCGGATACAGGCTGGGTAGGAGCAACCTGCAAATATGACATTGCATATTATTTGGTTGTCTTTTCTTACCTGACGGTTCTTTTGTTTTACTTTCTAGACTATTTTTAAGTGCTTTTGAAGTAGAAAGCCTTCCATTATCTCCTTGCTCTGAATTGTGAGACAGAAAAATGGACTAATATGAACTCCATAGGAGATTTATAAATCTAGAGGAAATTAATCATTTAAGCTATGTGGCACAGCATTAAAAAAGCACGAAACTAATGGTGTCTGTTTGGAAGAAAACGCAATCCCATTCCCTTGTTTATGTGCTAGTCCTAAGCAAATTTCATTTTCTCTCTGCAACTCACCTTTTCATTTAAAGAGTAATAATACTACTGTGGTAAGCCACTTTGAGATCTAAGCAGTCACCTGTAGCTTGTCATAATTGCACACTATTCACTGCAGTCCATATCCTGACCGGGTAGAAAGTAGCATACCTTCCCTGAAGTCAGTGGATTTATACTCATGCATGCTACTTGGAGTTTCTGTCTATCAAAAATCAAAGGAAGCTGATAAAAGCTGATAAACATTGCATTCATTCAATGTAATCATACTCAATTACTGAATTTTAAGATAATCAAAAGGATATGAACAAGGCATCTGTAAAACTTCAGTAAGAGATCAAGATCCTATATAGTAGAATAATATCAACACTTTATATTAATTTCTGTTTTTTAAAAAATAGCACCTGTTTCTAGATCAAATTATCATTCACATTTCATTTTAAATATGCTTTATTATTTAATATTACCTTAGCTTAAAAGAATCATCTGAAGATAGTCCAAAACAAAATTAGTGTTGCAAAATTTTTGTATTATCAATGCATAATTCAGCTGTATCCAGATGTATCGTGCCATTCTTCCTGCCTTCTCATTATCACCTTCTCTGGTTAGACAGAAAAAAATCTGATGGTGGAATATACTAGTGCTCCAAGTGTTCCTCATTGTACGCTTGCTGAGTTGTCTAATAAGTTGACTGTCTAAAGGGAGGGGGAGATCACTATGGACAGCTATCATGAAAGGTAAAGTTAAACTTTAAATTTGAATAGCTACGGCTTAAAATAATATTCAGGTCCTCATACTGAAACATTAAGCCATTCATAAATTTGACTCACATATAAAAATAAATGTATTAGCATATTATTTTAAGACATTTTGGTTTATCCCATTGAAGGAATCAGAACAATGACGTTAAAACAGCTTGAACTACCTCTTCTACTTAAGGAGCCTTGACTGCTGTGTTTTGAAGCTGATTAGGTCTTTTCTTCAGAACATCATTTTCTGGTTGCAACAAAACTTACTGGCATTCTCAAAATTCTCCTTCTACTATATTTATTGTTGTTTTTCATTTTAACAGCTCTTCTGTTAATTAAGTTGTACCTGTACTGCCAAATAAAATGGGCTAGGAACCAGTCACTGGCTTTAAGACCAAGTAGCATGGACATAGCTACATCCGGCTGGCCTACAGCCAGCTTCTTTTACTGAATATTTCTCTTTGCTCTGATTAGAATATCCTAGAATATGCTAAAACCACCTAGAGGCTCCTGAAGGTGCACAAGTCCATGGGACCCGATGAGATCCATCCACGGGTCCTGAAGGAACTGGCAGATGAAGTTGCTAAGCCACTGTCCATCGTATTTGAGAAGTCGTGGCAGTCCGGTGAGGTTCCCACTGACTGGAAAAGGGGAAACATAACCCCCATTTTTAAAAAGGGAAAAAAGGAAGACCCGGGGAACTACAGGGCAGTCAGTCTCACCTCTGTGCCTGGGAAGACCATGGAGCAGATCCTCCTGGAAGCTATGCCAAGGCACATGGAGGACAGGGAAGTGATTCGAGACAGCCAGCATGGCTTCACCAAGGGCAAGTCCTGCCTGACTAACCTAGTGGCCTTCTATGATGGAGTGACTACATCAGTGGACACGGGAAGGGCTACAGATATCGTCTGTCTGGACCTCTGTAAGGCCTTTCACACAGTCCCCCACAACATCCTTCTCTCTAAACTGGAGAGGTAGGGATTTGATGGGTGGACTGTCCGGTGGGTGAGGAATTGGTTAGA
>NW_008824411.1:3014672-3024712 GCF_000699105.1 Pygoscelis adeliae | reverse complement strand
ACATGGACCTGTTGGAGCGGGTCCAGAGGAGGGCCACGAAAATGATCAGGGGGATGGAACCCCTCTCCTATGAAGGAAGGCTGAGAGAGTTGGGGTTATTCAGCCTGGAGAGGAGAAGGCTTCAGGGACACCTTCTTGCAGCCTTTCAGTACTTAAAGGGGGCTTATGAGAAAGATGGGGACAAACTTTTTAGCGGGGCCTGTTGTGACAGGACACGGGGGAATGGCTTTAAACTAAAGGGGTGTAGATTGAGACTAGATATAAGGAAGAAGTTTTTTACGCTGAGCGTGGTGAAGTACAGGAACAGGTTGCCCAGAGAGGTGGTGGATGCCCCATCCCTGGAAACATTCAAGGTCAGGCTGGACGGGGCTCTGAGCAACCTGATCTAGTTGAAGATGTCCCTGCCCACAGCAGGGATGTTGGACTAGATGACCTTTAAAGGTCTCTTCCAACCCAAACTTTTCTATGATTCTATGATTAAAACAGAGGTAAGGGCTGTGATAGCAGTTTAGCAGTACCACTAATAAGGGGCCTAGAACCTGAACTTTTTTACTGGCCTTCTGTTATTTAGCGGTGCCCATGTGGACTTAGTTACCGTTTACCTCCTGGATTAACTCATATTTCTACCAGTAATCACTTGAAAACTTCTCAGCTGTGTCTGCTTTTCCTTTCCACCAAATACCAATGCCTTTCTTTAAGAGCTCTGCTGAGAGCAGGACTGTTTCTTCAAAAGGTGTATCATTTTGCTAGAGTCAAAAAATAGTAGAAAGGATTTTTTCACAGTCAGTTTGGGAGTCCAGAGTTTTTTTTGTTTTTCTTGTTTTATGTAGCCTAACTTCTTGTCATTAAACAGGTTAATAAAATTCAGAAATGGGGAGGTAAGAATTTGTCCTGTTGATGGGTAGTATTTACTCAATCGTTTAGATTAATAGGATGTTTATCTCTCTGGTCTCCATTTCAAATTCCTACTGTAAGAATATTCTATATCTACAGACCTTAAAAGGGCCTTGGGGTTATTACATTTTTCCAAAACAGAAGCCTAACGATATTATTCCATCCATCAGTGCTGCCAAAATACACAAATTAAAAATCTTCCTGCTTGTCTCCCGTGACAGTGCCAGCTCAAGTTGATAAGAATCGGACTGTAGTAATAATCCCTACTGTCATCAGTATTTTATTTTTTTGTCACTCTATACTGTCCCATTTCCCACATCAAAATACCAGGAATATTAAGTGTATACTAATTATGTGGAAAATGCATAATGCCATGTTGCGTTTGTGTAACATACCTTTACTTCAAACTGTGTAAAAATTCTGCTATATTTTGATACAGCAGTACGGTGCATCTGTTGCACAAAAGAGCCATAGGCTTCTGTCTGTTTACTCCACACTGTCTACATGAATGGGGGAATCCTTGCAATGTGGGAACATGCTGAGAGATCTCACCTTGAACATATTTCCACTATATAAATCATGTGCAACTTGGCTTGTGTTTGAGTTCAGCCATCTAGAGAATAACATCCTTTTATTTTTCAGTCTTCCACTTCAAGAAACGAAATGACAAAGAGATCAAATGCACATGATTCTTAGCTTCCTCATGTTCCTTCCTCTCAAATCCCAAAAGCCTTTTTTCTTGCTTTCAGAACAAGAAGGAAATAGCTCTATTTTACTTAATCCTTCATGTACCTAAAGTGGCTAAGAGGAATTCAGCTGAAAAATTATGAATGGGCTATTAGCATTAGAAAAGAAACCTACAAAGATGTAAGGGCTGTCTTGCTTATCTTCCCATTGAGGTCAGCTTTTAGACCACAACTTTGTGGTCGCAGGTAAAAATAATGCTCTGCTTTGAAAAATGTTTTACTTGTGCAGTAATGACGATTGCTTTTCACGGGTCCAACCTGAGGACAGGTTGGCATCTATAACTCTGGGAACATGAATCAGTTTTGCAGATTGTTCTCACAGTTAATAAATTGTAACCTTCCTTTTATTGTCCTACCTTTCTTGCGTTTTAGATGATGTGTGCAGATTCACCCTCGGCAAACTTAAGCCACTGTCATGTGCTACATAGATCTGAAGCTGAAGCCAACCACCTTTTGCTAGGAGCCTTTTAGAAATAAAATAGGAAGTAAAATAGAAATAAAATGTTCTTCTGAGAAGACCATCTCTCATCTAGAAATGTAAATAAGAATCAGATCCCTGATATGCAGTCTTTGTCATGGATTTTCCACTAAACAGATGGTGAATAAGCTTTTCCTAGCAGGAGACACTTTCATTAAGCCTCATAGTAGAAATAAAATATTTCTTAATGAAATAAAAGACTTAATAAAAAGACAGAAGCATTCTTTCTGTTTAGTAATGAAAAAGAACTATTATTTTTCAAAAAATCTTTGAAGAAACCTCTTTGTTGAATCTGTATGTATTCTGTTGCACAGCGTTACTAGTGTGTTTTCTACCTTGCTTTATGGCAGAATGTCTGTTACCATATATTGGTTATCCCTGCTTCTTCACTAATAAATTAAATTTCTATTCATTCTACATCCTTAGATGTAGAATGTCATCCAGTAGGTGTATGTGTGTGTAGGGTGGAATTAATTTTTTCCCCTACTGGATCTTCTAGTACCACCAGTCTCTCTACCATATAAACCACTGTATTTGCAAATGTGTTTACTGAGAGGGGAACATAGGAGGTGTGGACTCACAATGTGTTAGGAAAAGACAAAGATACATTTAGAAATGGCTGTATAAGATCAAGATACTAATCAAGATACAGTCTCCAGCTGTTTGATATTGTTTCTCTGCTCAAAATTGCTGATCCTACAGCTGAATTAGCAGAAAAAAATTATGTGTGGACTCCCCATCTACTTCAATGAAAAGTGAGACAGCCTAATCCACCAACAAATATTATTTAAGGCTTTCCATCTCTGTGTGTGAAAAAATTAGTAAGGGAATAGGAAATGTCACTTGTTGCTCTTCTAACAGGAAAAATTAAAGATGACTAAAAGAAAAGCAGGTATTTTATTTTAAGAGAGCTTGTTTTGTTTCTTTTTATGCCCAGTTTTATGTGGTAACATTTCAGAGGGGTTGAGTGCATAACTAATTTTAAGCAACCCAAATTATTAATTTCCAGGCCACTGACATATAGTTGCAGTTTGCTTTTTGAACATTGTATGATCAAGGATTAACATGTGACTGGAAATATATTTTCATTCTCTGACGTGTAATCAATAATCCTCAACTTTTTCTTCAAATCATAAAACCTGTGCGAATGCCAAACACTGTGTGGAAGTGCTGGTCAGCATTTGCATTCTGTGAATTTGATAAATAAACATAAATCAGTAAGAATGTGTAAAATCAATTAACTAAACAAACCATGCATATCACTCCGAAGATGTAATTCTAAGAGCTGCAAATGCAGTCATCTGCATCTCCAGTTATGTTTACTAAGATAAGGAAAGTTATTTACACGTTTTAACATGCAAGGTATTTGCCAAAGAGTAAATTTAAGTTTCTGTTGAAATTAATGAGAGAATTCTGGTTCATAATCACTCATGTATGCTTTGATTAGTAAGAAGTCCAACATTTCCTGGTACTAACAGCTACAGTAATGCATAGTTCAAACTTTAAAATGCAATTAGAGAAATTTAATTGGGAAAACAAGTATAACATTAATTGAATTTTCTGTATGCATTATCTCGTTTCCATAAATAGAAATGGTAAAACTGTCTGTTCAAAGAGCATTTTAAATTTTTGCATATATTCAATAGTAATATCTATTCAAAACCTATATAGATGTAGAGAAAGAAAAGTAAAACATAGGAAAGCTTACAAAGCAGTAAATACTTCATTGTGGTTTTTTGGTTTGCTGAAAAGAACAGGCACGAGACATTGATTTCAAAGCATGATACCCTCCTACTGTATCTAGTGGCATTCTTTGGACTTGATTCACCATTGTCCTGCATCTTAAATGAAAATTTGTGGTGCAACTGCATATAAATAGTACTTTACATCTGTTTAACACTAATGCAAATGATTAAACAAACAACTGGTTAAACATAGATTGCAGACACTGTCAGTCTGGAATTGAGGACATGAGGAGATGATCATCTTTTGACTTACGTGTTGGAGTTGTTAGTGATTGTGACAGATGCTTCTGATGACCTAAGAGGGAAAAAGTGAAGTGTCCGTCTCATCTGGCTTCAAATCCTGGTGGCATTCTTTCATTTGACCCTGCCTTTGTGAGCTGGTGAAGTAACTGCTGTGAGAAAGCAGCAGTTGTCTGCGTGTGTGTCTTCCATGTGTGCCTGCAGCAGAAATTACCCAGCAGCTGGGGCAGGCCCTAGGCTAACCATGCTTCAGGGTGATGGTGCAATCAGACCACAGCCGAGGTTGCCCACCAATTTGTTATAGTACCACAGTGGTGACGGGCAGCCGAGAAGAGTGGTGTGCTCCCGGGCTGCCTCACAGCTCATCGTCTGCCGCAGGGGAACCAGAGAGAAGCTGCAGTCCTGTGCAGCATCTGGGGAACTGAGCTGAGGAAGCCTGCCTAGCCTGCCCTCAGGAGGGCTGAGTCTCATGGCACCCCATAGAAACAAAGGAATAAGTGTTTAGGCTAGTTAAACCTCCTTTTTGAAGATTCTTGTCTGTGGCTCATGATAGTGTTACAAAAGGAATGATTTCTCAAAATCTAGATAGTGTCGTTACCCTCTATGCATAGCAAAGCTATAATTTAGCTTAGCTCTTTCAGCAATGAAGACGAGGACATATGGAGATTCAAAGAAAAACCTTTTAGCGTTTCAAAAAGGAAGTTACTGTCAACAAGACAAAGACTTTAAATGGCTATCTGTATAGTTTTAACCTGTTTCTTCCCTTAAAAAATTTCCTAACTCCTTCTAAGGAAATAGTCATTACAGTAGGACTTCTAGAATCTTTCATGTTTTTCGCATTTGACCATTTACTCTCTACCAGAGAACTGAACACAAGGAGTCACTATAAGGCGTATTTTTATTTTTTAAGTATTAAAAGTATGCAAAGGTGTAGTGACAGGGACAACTCTATTCCTTAGGTGACTCAGTGTATTTTGGCAACAGGTCATTCCCAATGTCATTTTCAGCCAGTATTTTCAAACATTTTAGTACAATTCTTTCTTATTTCTAAAGTGGTCTACTTATGTTTACATCAAAACTTTGTGCAGGTTGAGATGTCAGAAATTAAATATACTTCTTAAATCTTTTTTCAAAGTCGAATCTCTAATAGTCTAATAGTCTTATGTTGGTGAAGCAGTATACTGATGAAATGAACCCTCTCTGAGTAACTGTAAAACAGTAAGAATGACCATTTAATTAGGAAGGGGACCCAGCATACTTCCAAACTAATAGAAGTATAAATACTCAAACTTCTAGGAGCAGCACAGAAATCCATGTGTCAATGTAATCTTAATTTCCCTAGACATCAGGGTTTAAAATAACTTAGAGCCTACAGTAAAATTCAATTTTGAGAATTACCTTAGAATCCTTCTTGCATGCGTTCAAACCAATATTGCTTTGGTTGAAACTTTTTTTTATTTCTATAGGCACACTGAAAAATTCTTTATGTTTCTATAAATGCTATGGTTTACAGGTAATGAATATATGCCATACAAGTATAAAATAGAGAAGTCTTAACATGTACAGTACAAGTAATTTACTTAACATAAAATGTTTCAACACAGGGCCATAAGAATAAAGACTTGATTTTTTTTTTTTTTTAAGTCACAAGCCTAACTTATAAGATTAGTTACACTTAATAGATTTTAAGATTAGAAAGGTACATCTCCATCATCTACTCACACTCCCCAGTACTGATCTGGATAAAATTTCTTGTTCATCTATATGACAATCCTCAAGTATGTACTTCTTTTTTTTTTTTTTTAATTATAATTAGATAATATATCATGCCCACAACAGAGTAATATTGCAGGAGAATAGGGTAGGTAGAGATATAAGAAAATACTCGTTCACTGATTTTTGTTAGGTTTCTTTAAAAATATTAAATCTGCAGTAAATTAGGGCCTAGCATTGGCATTATAATCTTTTTGTTGTTTTGACTTGAATTTGGAAATCCAAATAAAGGAGCATTTTATTTAGTGTAGTAGTGTATACTTAAACACAGTAATTATTATTGTTGTTGTTAACCTTTATTATAGCCCTTGCGACAGTGCAGGCAAGGCCTGTGGAACAAAAAGAAATATCACCGTCTTCTTGAGAATTGAGTATCCTTGTGCATTAGAAACAAAGGACATTTCAATAAATGGTAAGGAGTCAATGTTGGGGAAAGTCTACAAGAAAAATACATTTTTTTTCATGGGGAAAGGAGTATTAAGTGTTTATATCTACTTTTCTACTGCTTATGCTTTGTTCATACACCTCTCAGAAGGAAGTTAGCAAAGTGCCACACGTACTTTATCAAGGAATGTTGTAAAACAGGTTTCTAATACATGTAGGACATTTCACTGGGCTTTGTGGGGGAGTTGGTTTAAGAGAGGGGTTGTGGCTTGTCTGGAAGGGGTTGTTTCACTGATATTTCTCTTCAAAAATTGCAGGTTTTTTACTTGATTCACTAGGCACTTTTCCTTAATAGGAAAGGGATTTCTAACATGATAAAAAGGATGTCTTGACTTGGAACATTTCACACAGATATTTATTGGGGGCAGGGGGGGAGGAGGAGGAGGGGCTGAACAGTGAAAATAAAATATGCTTTAAAAGAAAAATAAAACAGTCAACCTGTCAACACAGTACAAGTGAAACAGCAAAATATTATGTATATATATATGAAAGAATCATGCCTTTTTTTTATTTATTTATTAATAAATAGCTACAAATCAGTAAATAATTACCTCAGTCAGAAAGAGCTGTATTGATGAGAGTTTTTTCATGTATTTATTTTAAAAAAATCTTATTATGTTTTATAAATGGGAACTTTCTTGAGCAAGCTTGCTTACTTGATTGACGTATGTAAGTAGTTTAGGTGACTATTTCAAAAGCACTGAAAATGACGAGTGCATTACCCTCAATCTATGGAGTTAATCCTCATAGTTCCGGAATTTCATTAAAGTCTTGATCTTGAAGAGACCCCAGTCAGACAGGTTACTTGTGTCCCTGAAATCTGAGCAAGCTATTTAACGTGTTTTCCCACCAAATACAGGTTCATTTTCCTGATCCACACAGAGACGAACCAAGCCTATGCATCTGAAGTCTTTAGGCCCCTGGTGTAACAGTCTGAACCATTCCTTATGCTTGCCGTTATTATGCATGGGGCATGAGACTAATAAAGTGTTTTGTATCCTCCTTCTGCATAACTGTAGATATGACTGAAAAGGTTTGTAACATTTTGAATCTTTTCCTTCTCACATTAAATTAGGAGAAAGTCAGTGTTGAAGCTCTTGCCGTATTAAAATTGCTCTTTTGTAATCGATCATCCAATTCAGGAAAAATCTTTGACTGCGAGGAATCCATCAATCAGAGGTGTGATGTAGGTGTGCTAAGAAGGTAACCATCAGTGTGACTAAGCACTAGTCATGCCTCAGTTCTTTCAACTTGCTGTATGTGACAGGTCTGTATTATTTCTGCAATTCATGCAGGCATCTTGTATGAATGCTGGGGACAATCAGAGTCCTCATATTGAAGGAAGAACACAATCTACTGGTTGCATCTTGCCCTCTGCTTAAGAGGTCTGAAACAATCATTCCCTAATTACTCAGTACTCCCATTAATGCCAGCTAGAATTATTATTTTCTGTCTCACGTATTTATCACATGATTACAGTACACAGAGAATGATCATAATTTGCTAGCAGTAACAATGTAGTCAAGCCAGATACCCTTTATGAATGTGCTGCATCTTACAAACAGTGAATATCCTTGTATCACTTTCTCTCCATTAATATTCTCCATAAAAGTCATCTCTCCTACTGTTTAAAATTATAATTATTAGGAAATAATTGGCCTGAATAATGCATGAACTTATTAGCTGTAACTGGTAAAAGATACAGGATGCACAGATACTGTTTTCCAGAAATGTGTTTAACTTAAGGTATATACAGAAATGATGTTGCTTGTTTTGTTTTGATTCTGGCATCAAAAATTCATTTATTGTTGAGCTTTGTTTGACATTCCTTCAGGTTCAAACTTCTTGGGATTCTGAATATAATCACAGCAGATACATATACATCTCTTATTGCTTGGCTGAGCACAGAAGACTTAGAAGCAACCCTAGAGGAAAAAATTCACTCCCTTGATGCATTCTTTAAAATCATTAATGCTTTCTGGCTGCAGCATGGAAGCGGGTCGTGCTAGCATAGCAATGTAATTAACCTTCTTTATAAATTAAATGTGCAAATGTGTTATGTAGTGCACAGAATTTGGATAGAATTATTTCTACTTCAGTGTAGGTTTAGCTGGGAAAAAATAATTTTCTAACAGCTGCTCTGTGGCTTGGGAATTTGAAACAGCTTTTACTCTCCTTAAACCAGCTATCAAGTACCTGGGGCTACGAATGGCTAAATGTGAAATGTAGTCATATATTATTATATACAGGATCAATATTTCAAAAGGCCATCTAAGCTTTTTCAGAAAAGAAGGATTTGCCATTTTTTCTGTAAACCACAAAAGAAGCATAGCTATAAATGCTTGTTTTTCTTATCACTTAGAGTTTAGCAGACAAGCTTCTGTGTAATGCAAAGATGGCAAAAGAATAAATAAATTATTCATGTAGCCATCATTAATTGGGAAGGCTCTTTAGCAATTGTGGAAGAAAAAAAAAATCTTGCATAATCCATAAAGGTAAAATATGCCATAAAAAATAAAATAAAATTATTAGCTTATATGAAAGGTGAGAGTTTGCTAACCATTTGTGCATAATTTTGCAAAAAGCATTCCTTTTTCTTCCTTTCCTTAAAGACAAGGGTGATCACATTCCATATCTTTCGGAGAAAAAAGAGTTATTTCCTTTATTAAAGCAATATGGTTGTTCCTTTGTCTTACCTATTTAAAGCACAGAAACACGATGAAAAGGCAACAGATTGAAATTCAAGGAGCTTTACTAAAGAAATAACACACAGTGCTAGCTATAGATGCCATTAGACTGCTTGTGTACCAGGTAACTGCTGCATGTCCTGAAGGCATGCCAAAACTCGCAAAGCAATGAACTCTAATCTGAAAGATCCCTACAGCTTCTGTAGGCGGTTTTACCTGAAGGGATACATAGGACCCAAAAGATGGGGAGGAGTTTCTGGGAAACAGAAGCTCATTTATAACATGCCGAAAATTACTCCAAAATAACTGGATATGCTTGTTTTCACTTACATTGTCCTGAGGTGGGGGCTGGCCAGGTTCCCAGATGGGATCATTTGTAGTTCAGCCTGCATGTAAGTTGAATGAAAGCTTTCTTGTTTGCAAAGAAAAAAAGAAATAATGTGAGGAGTTTGTGGCAGAAGCAATAGTACAGCTGGAAGTGTGGCAACATAAATAGTTGTATGAGAGACTTAAACAGCAACTGATAACCAAGTAGGAAATCAATGTAGCTGATGGTGTGAAAATTCATATGGCAGCATTTTGACTGACGTCTATAGAAATCAACAATGTGACATGAAACAATCATTAATTATTGCTTCTATTATAGAATCATAGAATCATAGAATCATTAAGGTTGGAAGAGACCTCTAAGATCATCGAGTCCAACTGTCAACCCAACACCACCATGCCCACTAAGCGCCTCATCTACATGTCTTTTAAATACCTCCAGGGATGGTGACTCCACCACTTCCCTGGTGTCATGGTTTAACCTCAGTTGGCAACTGAGCACCACGCAGCCGCTCGCTCACTCCCCCCGCAGTGGGATGGGGGAGAGAATTGGAAGGGTAAAAGTGAGAAAACTCGTGGGTTGAGATAAAGACAGTTTAATAGGTAAAGCAAAAGCCGCGCACGCAAGCAAAGCAAAACAAGGAATTCATTCACTACTTCCCATGGGCAGGCAGGTGTTCAGCCATCTCCAGGAAAGCAGGGCTCC
>NW_008824411.1:3012464-3012723 GCF_000699105.1 Pygoscelis adeliae | reverse complement strand
GTGACAATGTTCCCCCCCGCATCCAATAAAGTATGGAGATTCTCCTTGGCTCTCTTCTTGTCATTAATATATTTGTAAAAACATTCTTTGTTGTCTCTAACGACAGCGGCCAGGTTGTGTTCTAGCTGGGCTTTTGCCTTTCTCATTTCCTCTCTGCATGACCTAACAACATCCCTGTACTCTTCTTGAGTTGCCTGCCCCTTCTTCCGCAAGTGGTAAATTCTCCTTTTTTTCCTGAGTCCCAGCAAAAGCTCCCCGT
>NW_008824411.1:3001834-3012393 GCF_000699105.1 Pygoscelis adeliae | reverse complement strand
ACAGCCTGCTCCTGCACCTTTAAGACTTCCTTCTTGAAGATCGTCCAGCCTTCCTGGACCCCTTTGCCCTTCAGGACTCTCTCCCAAGGGACTCTCTCAACCAGCGTCCTGAACAGGTCAAAGTCCGCCCTCTGAAAGTCCATGGTTGTGGTTTTGCTGCCCCCCCTCCTTACTTCACCAAGAATCTAGAATTCTACCATTTCATGGTCGCTAAGCCCAAGACAGCCTCCGACCACCACATCTCCCACCAGTATATATATAATGGGAATATATTTTTATATATTATATTATAAATGTATCATATTATATATCATATTATAATTGTATATTTATAATGGGAAATAAACACCATTTTCTTGAAAAATCCCTCCAACAGGCTTGTTTAATTTCATATGTTAAATGAAAACTGTTGTGGGCTTTTATAAAAGAAGCAAGTAAAGTGCACACTTAAAGGGAAATACTATAAATACTTCCATCATTGAATGTAGAGGTAAAAGTTTCCCCTAAAAGGGTCATGCAGTAATTTTTGACTTTGTGGGGCATGCTAAAAACAGGGGAAGGTTTGCAGGAGAGAAAGTACTAAGTGCTGGATACTATACCATTTTAAGATCAGTTTGTATTTTTCTTCCCCTAGTACTAAATATTTTAAAATTTCCTTAGTTTTTTTCTTTTCATTTTTCTTTCTTTTCCTTCCTGTAGATTTGTTCTGCTGTGCGTGTGTTGCTTTTTAGAAGTCAGTGATTTTTCTCATCTATACTCGTATACATTTTACAAACTAATTTCCTGTATTGTGGGACATGGAATTTACTGTTTCTTGAGTTTGTGAATAATGTTAGAAAACATGTACAGCTTTTCAAAACAAAGAATGAATCAAAAGTTATGAATCAAAAGTTGATTGATACTGACAGCAAGTTTAGGAATAAATACTCAGGTTGGTTTTTTTTTATACAACAGTCTTAGCTTTTTGTTAAAGATTAAATTAACTGAAAACTAATTCTAGAGAAGTCCAATTAGCTTGCTGCATTTTTAAAATAAATCCTAATACTACACTAATCTGTATTGCTATATTATTTCTTATGGAATTGTATTAGTAGTTTCTGAACTGAAGAAATAAGGAAAAAGTAGAAAACCCCAGCCCTCTTGTCCTTATGAATCAGAAAATCAATATTTTTGAATTAATAATTTTGTAAGAATCCAACATAAATTACTATTCTTAAAATTTAAAAGTTGTCCTATTATATGTTACAAACATCTAATTCATGACTGATGTGGAGGCACAACTTTTATCTATATGTCCTCGATATTCATGGTTGGGCATGGTGTTGGTATCTACATGCCTGAATTTTTCTCCTGCATACATAAGACAAATAAGATGTTACAAAGTGTTTTCAATAGAAAATATTCTCCTCCCCATCTGCTTAGGCAAGCTCTTTTCCCTATAACTTCATTTTCTAGGCTTAACACTTTAGTCAGGATGTGTTAACTGTGGATTTAAATATATTTATCTTCCTCTTGACTAGTTTTTATAGGAAGCCTGAACAACACAGATGGTATCTGATCATCCATTCAGGAAAATTAAAAGGGGTCGAGTATGAAGGTGTGCATTGGCTACAGAAGCTGGCTTACTTAAAAATTGGCTTACTATCCCAATAACGATTTTTTCATTACATGGTGAACAGCATTGCAAAATAAAGAATGGTATTTTGGTCACTGTATGTCTGTGCAAGCAGGATGTTTTCACTGTTGAACGTTACAGGCAAAAGATAGATCAAGAAAAATAAAGAGACTGCATGCTTCTTGCTTTTATCCTTGCAGGGAAGCAAGTCATACCTAATAAAGTATATTTGGCTTCTTAGAAGAGCTATTTAGCATAGGCAGAACACCTGTGTCTAGTTGCATCTGCTATCTCTGACACATATACCCGTATCCATCTATGTGCATTTATACCACTTTGATATTGTTGAGCTAGCTACAGTATCTTGAACGACACTTCATCATGTCATCAGGATAGGAAATACACCCAAACTAACTGTGATTAAGACGTGTCAATATTTGAATGATAAATGTCATAGGAATTGTAAATTATTACCCCCTGAGGTATTCGTCTACTGTCTCAGCCCCATTTCAGGGAGCTCTGAGCCTCTGTTTATGCTGTCTTTTGGATCAGCTAGTCTATATCAATTCAAAAGGTCTGTATTAACTGTGATCCCATGATACCTTTTGCAAATAGGATCACTAACCGCAATATGCTGCCCAAATAACAAGTTCTAATAACAGTCAGTCAAGCCAAATTTCCCCTATATTCCAGTGTCAGGTAAAACATTCTTCACTTCCTCCTGTGTTGTTTTCCTCTTAAACCTCATGAAAATGAAAGCATTCAGGACTCCAAGAAATTAAACCTTATTTCAAGCATAGTTTTTCCTACTTTTCCCAGTTCTTCTAAGAAATGTTGCAAAAGCTAACTTGAAGCTCACTGCAGACTGATTTGCTGTATGCCTAGACTGAGATTTCAAAGTCATTAAGTTACTTAGCCCTCTTATCCATCACAATTAGAGTTAGACACCCAAATATCTTCATGTCTAGACATATTGATGGGAGATATAGTTGCTATTCTCTCATGGAAGATTATAGTTAATAAGTAGGATTAAGGCATTGGCATGCATATTAGAAATCACTGCAGCCAAAGAACTCCTTTATCATCAGAATTTGCAGTAGATGCATAGACAACTCATCAGTAACTGTGTTTGCTTCTATAAACTGCTTCCTTTTCTTAAAATGAGGCTTGTAGGGCACAGCAGCTATTAACAAATGTCACTCTCGCAGCAGAGCAGCAGAGATCCATTCCAGTTCTGACTATAAGGGTGGAAAAGCAACTGAAAACAATAGCTCAGTCAGGCTAAATTGAAAATTAGCAGGTCTAGTTCTGAGTTTTGAGCATATCTGGATGTTGTAAAACCAATTCTGCATTTATGCATTAGTATGTGTGTTAACATAAGGGCATCTCTCTCCTTCCTAGAATCTCAGATGCATTACTTCCTTTCTACGTTCCTCTCCTTGTGGTTTTGCATCATAGATTTGAATAAAATCACACAGTCTAAGGGCCAAGATCCAGATCAGTTCCTGCTTGCTTGGAAAGCAGATAGTCTGAGACCGTTTAGAAACCTGTCACAGGAAAAATAGCCTTCTTTGAAAAGCAACAACTGAGACAGCTTCCTGAGCTCCTCTGGAGGCAGAATATCTGTGAGGGAGTTGACAAGAAGAAAGAATGGGGCAGTTTAGATGTTGTAAGGCTTCCATCACTCCACAGACTCTTTAGAACAGCCTAGAGACTGGAGGCAAGGAGAAGAGAAGGCTGAGAAAAATGGCCAGTGGTATAAGTAGATTAAGATCCACCTAGTAAAAACAGACATCAACATACCATGAGAATGAGCGTGACTCCTAGTTGCAAAATGTAAGGTAAGAAATGATCTTGTGCATGTGTGACACGGAGCAGGCCATGTGATGATTAAAATGGTAATCAGATCTTGTAAGCAGGAGTGAAGAGCTCTGTAGTAAAGGAAATCAATTTACAGTGAGTTTGTAAAATTTTCAGTGTTCTTAATGTTTGTTAAAAATATTTTTCAATTATAGCATGTTTTATTGTCAATATCTTGTAGGATTTCTCTGGAGTACTCTACTCTCTGAGTTAAATATATATTAAATTTTCAGTGTTTGGTGACAATGTATGATATAATAGCCACTTTGAAAGGTATTATTGCTGTATATACAGTCTGAACCAACAAGCTGTACACAGATTTATTTTTTTTTAATTTAAAGAAAAAAAAAAAGCTTTCTGTTGTTGTCGGGAATTTCTTAGCCTTTCAAGCCAGATCTTTAGTACATCTAGCCAAGTGTTTCCTGCATGTACTGTGGCTCATACTCTAATTCATTCCTGTGTGAAGGACTTTCAGTAATCGTAGTGCTTCATGACTTGCTTCTTCATTTTTTTCAGGATGACACATTATTATTTTGTTTTGCCTGGGTTCTGTCTTTGATAGTGATATGATTCTAAATTAGTCTCTGGCCTGATTTAGAAGCATCTCTTTCCGAGTTCTTCAGTTTTTATTTAATGCATGCTGTATGAAATACTGAACTATAATAGGGATAGTATAATGGTATATTACTGGCTTTTCTTAAACCTTACACAATTACACATTATATCTGTACTTTCTCTGTAAAAGAAAGCTGAATTCTAGTAGAATGTGTTATATCAAAGTTCATTAGCATTCTTGCTCTTTCAACATTTCCTTTTTTATTATTCGTTTTAATCACCAACCTTCATGTTCTTAGTTTGATTACCACAAAAAGCAAAGCCACTTTTAAAATTCTGACATGTCTGTAATGGAAACTGGCATTCTTGAATAAATATTCATAAAATGTTTGTTGTATAAAATGTACTAAATATAAGCAAAATGTAATGGCAGTCTGAAGTGTCAAAGAATGAATTAGATAAAGGGGTTGTATTTTGAGGAGAAATCCAGGCCATTCAGTAATTCAGATATTAACAGCTCCACAGTAAACAAGCAGTACCATGTTTCTTGTCTTTATAAAACTGCAAAATTCATTAGATTAAAAACTGGTCTTATCTATGAAACTCTTAAACTTTTACTAAAACACTGTTTTTACACATATTGCACATCTGTGTTAAAAAAAAGAAAACAAACACTGGTGTCATCATGACAGAATATGTAATTGGGAAACAAAAATACCAAGCAGTATTGTGTTTTTAACTATGAGCTTATTCACAGTTACCTAGTTTAGCAATCTATAAAAGGTTTAAATTATAGCGATACCCTAAACACTTTTGTTATACTCTGTCATGTTCTCCTACAAAAAGTTATGTTATATTGCCCTCGTATATCACCCCCCCAAATTTCAGTGAAAACCATCTATAACAAAAGATCTTCAAGCATAATAGAAGTAAAATAAAATTTAATAGAAGTGTATAGTACAAACACAAATAATGAAAAAAATTATGAGCTTTGTTTATATTTGGGCACCTTCAGATGTTAAAATAACCTGTATTTAATATATATAACTTTTTAAAATATCGCAATGGGCATTTAGGGGGGAAACATCTTGGTTTCATTACCTGTTCCTGAAAGAAAAAAAAATTCTCTTAGGTGCATGATTCATATCTATGAGTACCTTGAAATTGGAGGGAGGTGGGCATATTTATTAGGATAGCAATGAAACTCCTGATTTTCTTCAGTGCTTTGAAGAACTGGCAAGCAATATGGTAATAGGGAGTACAAAGTTTTTACTTCATGCTTGTTTGCAGCTATAACTCCTTTGTGACATATAATGAGATACAATAAAAAGGAAAACAACTGCTGATACTTTAATAACCTGTCCTGTAGGACAGCTGGAATTTCAGAGCTTTAGGTCTGTATATTATGCAAAGTGTGAAATTTATGAAGAATCTTCCTTTCTGCCCTATTCTTTTATTCCTGTATTTTTTTGTTCTTATATTATCTTCCTGTACCTTTCCAATCAGGCACAGTCCACGTGAAAGATTGGAAATTATCCTCCCTCCCTTAAATAGAATATTATTTAGTATACTGTTGTGCTAGTCATAAAGTCCTTTACTTAGATTGTCATCTACAGAGGCATGTGTAGCTTTTGAAGTTCTCTTAGATGTGGAAATGCTTCACGATCCTGCATACTTAAGGTAAAAGCATTGGATTTCCACTGCCATCTCAGCTTTTATTATCATTTCATACTTGCAGAGTAAATATCTCCACAATCTACCAGGCAAGCTCTAGCTCCAGGTATGTCAGTCAAACCCAAGAAAATAAAAACTGTAATAGGAAAGGTTTGTTTAACTATATTGGCATTCCTTTGATACTCTTCAAGACCTTTAATATGTGGCCAAATTAACATCAAGAGAAGTGGCTCTTGAGTGCATTCTGCATTTTCTCCATGAATGTGATATGAATGTCATTTGACATGTGAACTCAAAATAGTGAAACAATTCTATATTCTTATATTTCTATAAGAAGTAAATCAGTCTAATGAAAAATTAAAAGGCCGAGGAGTCATTACAAACAGGTTATTTGGGGTTGTCCTTTGGCACAGAGCACAAATACGTTAGTCACAATGTAACTTTTGGGGTAGACTTCTCATTGTTTGTAAAATATGCCTTGTTTGATAGCATGAGTAGAGACACAGTCTTGCTTATGGCAGAGAGTTTGCTTCTATAAAGCCCATCAGTACAAATAGCCACAAGGGCCAGTGCTCTAGAGAGCCAAATGAAAAAAAAAAAAAAGGAAGTGGAACAGAGAAGAAAGCGTGTGATTGCTTACCTGGGATTGCCAGGTAAGATTGACCTGGACACATCATTTTACAGCACAACCCCCAACAACCAATCTCTACAGTTTCCCCCTCAGTTCAACACAGCTCTCAGAGCACAGAGTTGCAGGGAAGATCGAATGTTATCATTTCCAGCATCTGCTATAGTAAACCTAGTTCGATAAATCTTAAGGATTCATTCTGGTTTTGATGAAATCCAGGGAATTCAGAGTGCACTAGTGAGTCCTTAGAATGTCGAAGCAAGTTTTACAGGAGAAAAGAAAGGTTTTGAAAAAATGTGAAACAAAAAAGCATCAAAACTTTTAATTTCAACTGACCTTTGTGTTGTAGATATTATCTCATTTTGTATCTAAATAGCAAGGTTATTATTATAGTGCAATACATTAGTGAATGAGATCACATTAAAGGTGCAAAAATGAAAGGTACAAAGAAAGATCCCCTGTAGATTACATCCACAAGGGAAGAACAGTGTAAGTAGGACCAGTATAACTAGAAGTGATTGGAAAGTTCCAGTAAAGGTTTACATCTGACAAATATAAACATAACAAAATGAAGAAAGGAAAAACTGAAGAAAGAGAGAATTATAGTCAGATGTATGAAAAATTGCAAGAGAATTTGAGAGAGAAGCCTATTTAGGGTACTCGGATGTACAGAGTTGACAAAGTTCCTCACTTGATTTCTTTCTCCGCTATTATATCTGCTGTTTGAGCTTCTGCGTATCCTTACGCTTTCAGAGGTTCAGTTTATTCAATAAAATAAACAATACGGTGCATTTCTAACTAGGAAAATTACAAGGATGTAAGCGTATATTTACAGCAGTGAAGAGACAGATCTTAAAAGGACAAAGTGGTAGAAGTTTCAGGAGCTTTATAACAAAAATTGACACGTGCTAGTTGCAGTCTTGATGTTATCTTGCCTTTTCAAATTCAAGTAGAGATAGCAACTGTAAGAAAATTTGAGAGCAAGCTCATTCTTACACACAGATGAGATTGTTTTCCTGTAGTAAATATGAACTTACTAAACAAGATAATTTTAAAATTAATACAAGATGATGTTACAGATATAGTATTTAATAGAATAAAAATAGATTAAATGTTTTGCTAAGAATCTGAAAATGCTCTAGGGACAATTTCTGTCCTTATACTACACACACAAAAAGTAGTTGGCAGAATGTAATAGGGTTATTTTTCATTTTGTAAACAACACATTAGATCTTGTGTCATTTAAGAAAAAGTACATTGTAAAGTAATGCTGTAAATATTGCATGGTGTTATTCTGATCCAGTGTGACAACATAGATGCTATGAAAAGGAACAATTACCTTTTTAAGCACTATTAATCTTCCTGCTTTTGAAATTTTTAAAATTTAAAGCAATATAAAGCCATTTTCTCATCTTTTAATCAAATTCCTAGCTTTAAATATTTGGTTTTGTTTTTTTTCCAGATTTACACTTCTACTATTTTACTATTATTTTATGTTGTCCACTGATTCTGCAGCTACTTGTGTTATAATAGAAAAGAGTTTTTTTGCCTTCATCTGGGTCTGAGATTGTCTCTTTAGGTGGTACTTCATTCCTCCTGCTCTCATGAACATCTGTTGAGAAGGATTATGAAAAAAGCCTTGCTACAGTAGTAAGACTTTTTATAGTGAAGGTAATTTTATTCGTAACAAGAAGAGAAAGATTCTGTTTAATACATCTAACTTTTTTTGGTCAAAGATCAGGTTTAAAATATCTATCAGATTTAGCCTCTCTGAGGTTAAAAATCTCTATCAGTCTTTTTATCTACGTAAATATTTCTCCTTGCCAACATAATCAAGTTTATTTGTACCAAATCAGAGACATTCAACAGATATAAACAGTGTTATTCCATTGTCAGTTTATAAATGTTGAGACTCTCTGGTTGCCTATTAAGAATACACTTGTAAGTGTGTGGCTCGTACTCACTTTTGTCTCTTATGCAGATACTCACATGTATGGGTATGTTCTCATTTACAATACAAGTATCTTTTTTAATACTTTGCTGTCGTGCACTTAGATATATGAAGTGATATAAATATTTTTGCATTAAATTTTGCTTCTATTCTTCACCACATAAGAGCCTGAATGTCTATGTGCAGACAGGCATATATGTAATGTGCACACACATTACATATATCTTTTCTTTTCTCACAAGGAATTAGATAACATATTGTTGTCTTGAAGTTGCACTTATGATTTATATTCAGTCAAGAAATAGTAGTCCACTACTATTAGTAGTCCGTGTTAAAGCATTAACGTTATATCATTACATCAACAACAGTTGTTCTATTTTTAACAGCAAATATCCGAGTAGACTTGAACATTTTTTCATTTCAATTTCTTTTTTTCCCTGAGTTAATGAAATATTTTGCACACAATCTTCTAATTTAACAAAAAATCTATAGAATAATTTCATACATATATCTTTTTACAGTTTATCAAAACTTACATAATAAATTCAAGGCAATATATAAATCACTTTCACAAGAATGTGTGTGCAGCATTTTATTCTTACACCTAAAAATATTTTATGTGCCCTCTACTAGCTGTTTTGGTTTTTTTCATGCTTCTTAACTCCAAATTTTATTGCAGATTGACAGAAAACCTCTAATCAATTTTGTATGTAACCAGCCATTCTTTTTATTGTGTTATGTATATTATACAGCTGAATTTAAATAATAGTCAAGAATAACATCAGGTGATAACGATGTCTGCTTATCCTTAGTTATTACTTTGCTTTCAGAGACAAAGGAGAAATAGATATTTGGATTTCTGGTATTGACCCGTTTAATTGGAAAAGTACCTTAGAGTTCACATTTTTTCTGTATATAAAATAGCTTTAAAATGTCTTCATAAAATGCCAAATGATCCCGAACCTCTTCTTGTTTCTATGACAACCTGACTGTGGTATAGTAGTAGGCTAGAGATCCTCTGAAGCTGCCAGTGACTTTATTAAGTATTTTGTTTTAAGCAGGGAGGATGACACTGATTTTTACCAGATGAGCTCTCAGACCATTGTTTTGTCTTTGGTTTTAAGTATGCTGCTTCATAGCATCTTAGCTATTTCAGTATCAAACATCAAGGAAGAGAAAAAACAAAATAAATAAGGCTCAGCTCATGATACTTTATGCATAGAAAAAGTAGTATTTTCAACTGTTTTTAACTAACAGAAAATCCATTACCCAGACACTAAAAGTTGTGCATTTCTTCACATTAGCAAAATATTTGTCTAAAAGATACAGCTACTTTTAATTAAATTTCATTTTGTGAGGAATAGGTACTAATTCTTCAAGGAGAACAATTACCTGCAGACAAATTTGTCAATAACAGGTTTTTTACTAGTTTTAGTACGTCTTTACTCTGAAACATTTTTGTTTTCTGTTTGTTGTTTTTTTTTTTTTTAATATTCCTTTTATGAACACTCTGCCTCAGTTGAAGAGGCTAATATTACTACGCAGTAGTGAATCTGCAGTCTGTATGAAAAGGCAATGGAAGAAAGAGATATTGGGAAGCCATATAGCTGCCAGGCCTCTAATGATAGCATTGTTTTTATCAGAAGTATTGTTTGAAGACTCAGGACAGGTGAATGATGGCACAGCACTGTGTCAGCTAAACATTTGTTCTTTACATTAAATGTTGCAAAATGGAATAAAGAGTGAACTTGATGAATAGTTCCACTGAAATTTACTGTCACTTCCACTCATTTTGAATTGGGCTCCAACAGTAAATCATCCTTGTTACATTTTTTCCCCCTACTGTCTCAGTGCAGAAGTGAACAGACTGAGAAGCATTTGTGTTTCATTCCACCTATCAACATATTTTTGAGACATAGTAGTAATACTAATAATATACTCCAACTTAAATGTGTACATGACACATGCAGAGAGAGAATCAGATCCACAGTAGGTGAAAAATGAGAAAACTTATTGCATTTACAGCTGAGTGTTCCCAGGACATAAGTCCTGCAAAGTAGCAAATTTTCCCAAATTATAAGAACCTGAAAAGCCTAGCTCCTTTACCAGGAAGAGAAGAGTAATTGCTATTCTGCTCTTTTGTTTTGCTTCCTTCTCCCAAATTGAGCTTCACTTTTGCTAGATTTGCTTGGGTGAATCTATATTCACTACATCATTACAAACTGGACCTTACTTCAGTAAAATGAAAAAAAAATGCTCAGAAAATACTGGAGATA
>NW_008824411.1:2999152-3001791 GCF_000699105.1 Pygoscelis adeliae | reverse complement strand
TGATGAATAGCATTTCTATTTTAGAAGGCAAATTAAAGGCTTAACTCTAAACAGGTAGCCATAATACTTGTACATATCCTATAGGTAATTAAAATGTACCAAAGTTTGCTGTTAGGAATATCACATGAGGGACGTAGGGTTATAATCTGGTATACAGGCTACTCTAATCATAAAAGGTTGTAAAAAAAGTCATTTTAAAAAATGATTGGTATTATGTGTAGTTTCATGACCCATATTCATTTCCTTGAATGCAGCTACTCAACATAATTTTTGTTGTTCCACATTAATCAAAATATGCCTGCAGTTAAATTGGTGAAGTGTGCAAATAAATGTTCATGCTAGTAAGGGTGTTAGTCACTGTTTTCAGTCTCTCAGTCCACTGAGAACAGGTAGGTAGTTTTATCTATGATAATGGGTTGCAGAAGGTACCAAATTCACTCTCTAATTCACCCCAAGTTATGGGAGCAGAGACAAGGAAATAACATTTTGTTAAGGCAATAAATGTAGACAGTGGCAGAAGTTAAATATTTAGAGCTCTGGCCTAGTCCCAAACAGCATTTCCATGTTGCTAATGGCTAGCTAATTCAGTACTTTGTCTGTGCTGCTAAAGAATGACAATTGAAGGGAAAATTAAAATAAGAACAAGCTCACCCACTTATGTAAAGATGATTTGGCCAAAGAATAGCCAAATAGAAATGTTTATTAGAAATAAGAATAAAGGTGTCTGACAGAGATGGAATCCCCATACAATCTGTGTAATATCAAGAAAACGGAATTAAATAGTTCAGACCATGGATCTCTAAAATCTAACAGAATTTCAGATTAATCAGAAATTTATCGAATCAGAGGCCCAAATTTCTACAGAATACTTTCATTTTCATTCTCCAGCCCAGTCCTACCCTCTCTCTTTAACTTCACAAACACATCAAGGAGCTCTTAAGAGCTGAAGAAAACCGGAGCAGTACTATCGCTCCAGACAGTGTCCATTGCTGACTGGTAGCAACTTTCCAGGGTTTTATTGATGCTCTTCCCAAAGAAGGATAGAGCAGCTTCATTCCTTCAGAGTACTGCCTAAGCATATTTGTGTATTGTTTTTACTTATTGTCAGTAACACAAAGGTGTCAAAGCAATGTACAGGTCAGTACAAAATTCTCTGTTTTCAGGGAGTAATTTTGTTTCTGGAATTAATTTTAATCAGAGATTGCTTAAGTAGGAAATGTTCTTCCTTCCCAAAGTGCTGATCTTTTATTAAATAAATGCTGGCAGCTAGCTATTCTAGAAAAGGAAACTCAGATGTTAAGGAAAATAACTTGATTTGCATTAAAAAGTGCCATCTTTTGAAACATACCACAACAATATAAACTGACATTGTGATTGTTGATAATTCAGAGTGGCATCAGGGAAGAACACGTGGAAGTCTACAGTAAAAATGTCAACCAAAATATTAATGTTAAATGATGATAGCAAAGTTACTCAGTTATTGATCCTTCAAAAGATATATACTTCATAATATGCACAGTGAGCTATGCATACATAAACTTCTGCAGGATTTGGGCCTGCCAGGTGTAAATCAAGGCAGTCAGTGTTGGGTATGGCCAGGTATAGGTATAATTCACCATATGGTGAACCATATAATTGGCAGGGTACAACACAGCACTATTACTTGTGAAACCAATTTAGTTGTAAAAATGAAAATTCTCTGAGATAAAATACAAAATAATAGTAGTAAAAGATTTTCCATAGGATTTTCAAACATAACATGCATGTTGCTGCTTTCTCTCAGTCACTTAGATAAAGTCAAAGTTAGGAGGGGAAAAAAATCCCAAAACATACCATTCCTCTAATTTTTCTCAATGTTCCAAAGAGTTCAGATCAATACAAGTCCTCTTTCTCAGGAACAGGGCAAACAAATCTTGCCAAACTCAATTTAGATTCATCATACTAAACAAGATCAGGCATATAAAAAGAAATGTTCCAACACACTGAGCAACCCATACAGTCAAGCTTACCACAGCACAGAACACTTCATTATGATAAAACTAGGAAAAAGAGAAGATAAAGAAAGAAGAAATACAAGAAATAGTCCAGGAACTAGTAATGGAAATGGACATGCATGCATAAAATTGTTCAAGGATCTATTTGGATTTGTAGAACTGGGGATACATCTTTTGGATAGTAACATTTTTGCTTATTTCTTTAGTAATCCAGTCACTCTGGAGTGAGCTGTCTCTCAGGACTTTGTTTTCTGGCTCTGTTGACATCAAAGATAATGCCAAATGTTTAAATTGCATGAACACTGCACAGGGAAAACAGTTTGTAGGATATCCAGCATAGTGGGGAAAAGTGAATCTTGGCTTACTGAAGTGAATGGCGGAACTTCCACTGGTTTCAGCTAAAGTACAGTTTCACCTTTGACTTTTCTACAGCCTTCACCAAAAAAAAGTCTAATATCATTGGGTTTGTCTCTTAAAAGAACGATCAGAAATCTTAGTTTCCTACCTATGTTTTCTCAAGAGGCAGAATGGAAAATTCAGTTATACTTGAAAAGCTTTTCTTTTTTCCAGGGAAGGAGAAAGAATGGATAAATATTTTCCAAGAACATGGAGGAGCAATCAATGTCCAAGCCTCAAAACACTAAA
>NW_008824411.1:2947693-2999083 GCF_000699105.1 Pygoscelis adeliae | reverse complement strand
GAAGCAAGATAGAACTTCTTTATTCACATATTAAAAACAGTTGCAAAAAATTGATCGTTAAAAATTGGCATTTAAAACTGGCGTTTAAAACATTAAACAGATAAGACTTAAATCCTGTGGTTCTGCTGAAATTCATGGAAAGGACTTCCTTTAATTATCTGAAATGATGAAATAGGGATTGCTGAAACTGCCAATAGATTATATTTTCCTCCAGATATAAACATGGCTCATTTCTGCCCATTTGGCTTTTGTTCAATCTTTATTGCAGAATAACTCAGTCATTTTAAAAACACTGAAGTGCTTGTTAAATTAATCTAAACCATCTGAATGTTGTTTTGTTGGACCGGGGTTCTAAGCATGCAAGCACCATCTTTGAGGGGGAGGCAGTGTAGTCTTTTGAGCTTATGCAGCCGTGCTATTCCTGCTAAAATTACCATCAATTCATTTCAAGGAAAACAATGTTTTTGTGTGATATGGACATAAGTCATCTCAGTAGTGGAGCTCTGCATCAGGAGGAAGTTGCTATGGGGTGACCTTTACTTTCAGTTATTTATTCATTATTTACCCAGTCTGGATTTGTAACAGGGCCCTAAAGATATCAGAATATGTAAAGAGGAGTTTTAGAGCTCTCAGCAGGGTAAGCAAAGTTATTATAAGAATTATAACAGATATTATAAAAGGGTTATGTTGTAAGAATTATAACAGCCCTATTAGCTGTCACTATTCCTCACATCCTGAGTCCTTCCTTGGTGGCAGCTACAGCAGCAGGGCCAGCTATGCATGAGGCTGTGCAAATGAGGTCAGCTGCTTGGACATCACCTTTCTTGAACAGCTGGTGTGCATTGCCACTGGGAAAAGCCGTAATCAAAGTGGGTAACAGCGCCATAGCTGTCCTTTATTGAGACAGTTTTCCTGCCTGATTTTTCTGTTCCAAAAGCCTTTTCCTGCCATAATGATCACACATTGTTCCAAGAACTGGTAACACTATGCATTGGCATAAATTCAGTAAAAGAGTAGTAATACTAGTATATGAATACTTTTATTATTTTTAAAGCCATCCTTTAAACTTCTATCTTCTTAGGAACACATGATTTTACAAAGTATGTATGTATTTATTTAGTGATTTCTAAGATGACTTCATGATTTTGGGAGTTTAATTCACTATTTTTGTCATGTGGGAACATACAAGAGTGGGTGAACCTAGTTATGCATGTTTTCATCAGCCATAAAGCTCAGCTAAAGAATGCAATTGCATTACACATTGGCATAAGCAGACTAAAGTGGAGCTAGGTAGCATGGTTAATAGCAGTAGTAAAGGTGTTACTGATCAAGCTTCAGGCTGGTGGCTTGGGATGCTTCGTTTTGCCTAGGATGTATGGGATGTATCTAGTTGATTTTATTACCTGTGCTAGCTAAATGAATGCTAGCATGAGTGTGACTGCTTGCCCTATATCTGTTGTATGATTATAGCTTAAGATACAGAAACTTGTTTATAGTCCCAGAAAGGCAAAACTCAAACAGGCAATAAAGTAAAAGAAGAAAATTGAATCCTACAAAGAGTAAAGATACACAGAAGCAATTCTGCAAGTTAGTTATAAGGAGTAATACCTGTCATTACAGACCAACAAACATCTTATTTTAGCTTTTTTCCACCTGTTCATTCGATATTTACTCTGGTTTCACTTTCACTTACTACACTGGCAATGTCTGGGCTCAGTGTTCCAAGCCTGCCTTTTCACTTCATTTTCTCAAATGAGCCAATTGTAAGTTTTCTTTTCATGGCTTTCAAACTTCTCTTAATGGGGGGAAAAAAAAACCAACAAAGCAAACAAACAAAAAAACCCACACACCCTTAAAAAAATCTTTTTAACAGGCTGATGTGATGGATCACTACACAGTGGTACAAAAAATGTTTACAAAAATCTGCATATTATAAAATGGTTGTTCTTGAGCTTCTGTTCAAACCAAAGCAATTTTGCATTGTGATCATACTTAGAGAGGCAGTTAGAATAAAAAAATTCTGAATGAGGTATTTAACAGAAGGCTTGGGCAGTGACCTTGCGAACACTTATAGGCATGCTTGGATTTAGGGAAGTGAATGATACAATTGATTTCAAAGTGTCATGAAACTGTACCTTCAGAGCATGATATAAGATCCTTTGAAGTCAATATAAGGGAAAAAAAGGCCAAGAAGGGGCAGTCCAACTTTCAGAGAAGTCACAGAATGAAGCCTTTAACTGTTCCCAATTTTTTTGTTAACAAATGAAAATAAATTATAATGTCGATGGATTTTCTTACGGGCAGCTACTGACAAACCCTATCTCCAGATCTGGCCTACAGTCAACAACATTGTCCCTGTTTCACTTAGATTTGATAAGGGACTTGTTTCTTAATAGGCACATATCTAATAGTTAACTTTTTTTTACCCGTAACTCCTATTTATACATATACCTATGTGTACGATATTTTATTTTAAAATATACATTACCTAAACATTTAAACTTTTCTCTAGATAATAGGTGTATTTTACCAGCAGCATTATACTATTTGGCCTTTGCTGATTCTCCAGAGGACTTCCTAATATTCACAGCTGTCAGTTTTTTAGGCTATCTCGTATTTTACAGTGTCTGATCACCGTTTAACACATATTTTGAAACAACAGTTAAAGCTTTGATTTTTGCTCTTCAGATAAACAGCAGCTGTATTTTTAATTGACTTGAGCCATTATCTCCTGAATTGCAGGGAAATAACAAATCAAAGAAATACCTTTGATTTCACACATTTGATACAATATAATCATATAAGATATCTGACACCAGGGCAAGTCTTAATTTTAAAATGTAAATCTACAAAGTTTAGTGTGAAACACTCCTGCTATTCTTTATTCCAAAGAAAGCTATCTTAGTAGAGCAAAGTAAAATGAAACATGTGAATTACTTCCTTTTTTAATACCACCCATAATTCATATTTGAGACAGATTGCTGAACAACATAATTGAATTGGAGAGCTCTGGAGGATTCATAAAAGAAATGCATGAGAACTTCCACAGTTACATTAGATATATAACATTTGCATAAACCTGCACACTCAAGATCATGCACTGCTTGAAATTAAGAATACCTTTCTCCTAAGCTGGTTATTTCAAAGCTGATAGTTCAGAAGTAAAAATATGTTTCCTCTTCAAGAGCTGACTTTTCAAATGTCCTAAAGTGGTTGGTTTAATAATATAATCTACTACAATCCTTCCTATTATTCAGGCAAATAATAAGTTTACAGGAAGAAGGACTAAGATGTAGGGGGAGCTTTGAAACTGAAAGCTGTGAAGCTAAATAACCCCTCATCTTGGATCTGAATACAACAGTTGCTGAAATTCTGATTCTTTGACATAAATTCCAGAATTCTTTTATTTCAGTAGGACCAGGAGATTTTAATGAACTCTGTGATTGGGTTCATAATTTTACAGACCATTTCAATTATTCCATCTTTATTATAGTATTTGTATTACAAATAATATAAGTACTAAAACACCCAAACTCCTGACCCCTTAACTGAGATTAAATGTTGTAATGAATTTAGGTTAGGATTGCAAGTGTGTTTCCACATCAAAAAAACTCAAGATACTGACCTATTGGGCATGTTGTGTATGGAGCTATGGCTTTATGAAATTCTAGTAATTTTGTAAGAATTGTTTGTCTACTTTATTGATTTAAAACTTGGAGAATGTAGTTTGCCCATCAAAATGGAGATCCAGCTAGCCTATTATCCTCTGTGAGAAACCCACGGTGTACTGTTTTTTAAAACAACTGGTTTAAAGAATCGAATCCTATAAAACAAATGGTTTAAGAGAAATTTTCTATATATGAACAGTTTCATAAAATACCATTTCTTATATGATGTTCCATATAGTAGCATTCTATAAACTTATGCAGCTTTTTATAAACAGCCTTAGCACGTAGAACCAAAATCTAAACACTCTGCTCAGCATTCTTTCTGCCACAATTAAGCCATTACAAGTTGAACTTCTGCATTTACTGTTGCATTTTCAGTTCAAAGGTTATTATTTCTTTGGTAATTGAGTTTTACTGGGTTTGCATAATTTGCATTAATTACAGTAATTAATAGTAATATTACTCTGCTAAGCATATCTTCTCTGTCATGTATCCAGAAGCTGAGCTAGTGACAATTCATTGCGAGTATTGGAGAGGACAGATAATATAATATGAATAGCTTATAAAAACTGCTCTTAAGTTTGTCAATGATAAATTTTAATGGGGACAAATAATTAGAGCTATTATTACAGCACAAAGAGCTTTACAATTCCATTTGCTTCTGCCTTCCACATTGAAAAATAATTGAATTTTTTCATAAACCATAATGCTTTGGCTGCCCAAGATCTATATTGAATACTGAGAGATAGAGCTAGAATTGGAAAGACATAATATGTTTTCCATATACTTTTTGCTCCACAGTGTGTTCATGGAGGCTTAAGAAAGTAGCAGGTAATACAGATATAAGCATGGCTTACCCAACATCTTGTTGGATTAGCATGTAGTGATAAAGGTGCCATGTATGCATTGACATGTCTTCATTCTTATTTACATGTACCAAGCCTACCATACCTAAGTATTTCCAAAGTAATAAACCCTCTGACAGCACAGTCTTATCAAAATGCTCTTGTATGCAGTTGGTTGGAAGTTATTTCTTAAAATCCAGCAAACCTTTTGAACATAGGCACATGGTGAAGTTGCCACTTCAGTATAGTCAGACTCACACCTAAATACATATTTACTTTTGCTTTTTGCTAAGGCATCTTTTAATCCCTCCCATTTGCAATTTCATAACATGAAAAGAGAGAGACTAATGGGAATATTTAGATATTGATGGTTTGTACTAGGATCCTGAGAGTGCAGAAGAATGCTGAAAAACATTGAAAATTGAACATATGAAGATAATGAAGAAAAACAGAATGTAAATGAAGTGGCTGAGGAGATACGGAAAGAGCACAGGATCTGTGCAGCTGGTCTGAGTGACTAATAGTAATTAGAGTAAAGGACACAGGTAGTGAAGTAAATCAGAGGCTCATAGACAAAGAGTCAAGATTTTAAGCAGGTGATGAAAGTTGAATTGAAGTCAACCATACAAGTCCAGAGACTTGTTTTCTTTTTTAAGCCAGTTAATATTTTTCAATCGTGGTTTTTGGGAGCAGAATATACTGCCCATGGATCCAGGGAGTGTATGAAATGCCATTAATTCAAAGAATTCTTTGTTAAGTCTTTTCCACAGCTTCTCTAAAATTTGCTAAGCTGCTACATGGTAGACTGTGCCAGGGGAATTTAGGTCTCTTGATTATATTTTTCTGTTACTTTTCTGTTATTCTGTTATAAAGTCATAATAATATCTTGTTAATTATGTTTCTTTTTCTTGATTTTCCTATGGGTTCCTTCTGCTGCTTTAAATATTTAAAACGAACACACTACCTTGGACAAATTTTATGTGACTGTTTTATTCCTTTCAGGAGAAAAAAACTATTGTGTGCAAAAATTTTGTGAAGCTGGGTCTGGCAACTAGAGCCAAGCATGATGGGAGCAGGTGCTCTAAAAGATTTTCCATGCAGCTCTGCCAACAGAGCTCGCTTCAGCCCAGCCAATCTCTTGTCAACTCATTACTGGCTCTCTCCTGGGCAGCCTGACAATTGGGCCAGCTTTCTTTTACGTTGATAAAGAGCAAATTGGACTAGATTTGAACTATTTAACTCATTTCATTTCTGAAACACATTCACCTGGACTTTTAAAGGGTATTGTTGTGGTCCTGAGGGCAGCAGTAGGCTTTAAATGCCTTGACCAGCCTCATTTGCCTCCCCCTTCTTCCATACACCCTGTCCATCATCTAGGGTATCCATCTGAGCTCAGGTCTGGGGCCCTGGTCCTTCCCTGATCTCTGTCATAGGTGTGTCTGTCTCCTGTATGGATCACAGACTTACATTGTAGCCTTGTCTCTAGCCCTGCCTCCTACTGCTTCTGGCTGAGCTCCTTGGACAGCCCTGGTCCATCCCCTCACTGTATCTGGGATTGCCTGCCATGCTCAGGCTCTGTGGGATGGTGCCAGTTGGTGAGGGCACAGCCTGTGCTGCAGTCACCCTTGGCTGCCCTGCTTCTGATGCTCCTTGAGAGGTATGTCTTTACAGTCTCTCCAAAACTTTGCTGTAGTATACAAAAAGCTCAGAAATGCTGGAGAACTTACACAGTCACCATTGTGATCTAGAAAAGTGGAAGAACCTTTCTGCAGATAGATAATTGCAGAATTTAATTTGTAATCCCTTAGGTAATTTTAAATACATAAACCTAAGTGACCAACTCAGCATCATGAAATAGCCCTGTGGCTCAGGGCAGAAATTCAACCCTAATCTTTTTCCCCATCTGCTCAATTTGTGAAGTGGATTCTTAGAGAAAACAGGCAATTAGAAGTTTTTAGTATTGATTTTATAGATGGTACTGAGAACTCATGCAAGATCTATCTAGTTCAAGTTATCTGTATTCACATCTACTGAGAAAACAGGCATTGTAATGCAAGAAGGAAAAACATTTCTATTATACTTGGTCATATGTTTCAGTGCCTTTAATGTAAAATAAATTCACCTAGTCTTATCTCCTCAAACCCTCGTAAAATCTAAAAAAAAGCAACTAGTAGAAGAAAAATATCTCAAGTCTTTACTGTTAAGATAAGCTTGCATTTGTCTTTTGGCTGCGAAAGGACACAGGCTCTAACTGATATACGTTCACGCTCTCTGTCTCCTCTTTCTCCAGCAATACTTGCTTCCTACAGCACGCTTCCTTTAAACTTGGTATATTTTGTGCTTGGCTATTAATTATACCCTCAAGAAATTAAAAGCCTTGGAATCTAAATATGCAGTTTTTGCTCAGTCTTACAAAAGTTCATGTGCTCAAGAAGGGAATCAAAGATTAGGGCAGTACTTCACAGCTAATAGTTTTGGCATTGCTACATATGTCTACTTAGTCTCACCTTTTGATACGAATATGCTTCGTCCTTGCAACAAAAAGAAAATGGAGAAATATAACTAATCTCCATGTTTATGTGACCTTCCTATATCCCTTCTTTCAACATCTCTGGAGAGACTGGTGCTTCATAAACTGAATTCACGTTCATTCTCTGTAAAGTCGTACATTATTTGTTTAAGAAAACAGCCAAAAATCTCAAATGGTAGCAATTTCACACCTGCTATCCCAGACCAAAGTTTGTTAATTAGCACAGAAACAATGTTTCCAAACTCAAGTGTTTAGAAGTGCACTGTGCAGAGTCTCTAGCAGGTGTTCATCACAGGAGGTGCCTTAATGATATTTCTTAACTAGGTTCTTTTAAACCATTATATTTTGAAATCTCTTACCATTATTAATTTCATTTCTGATAGTACAGTTTACTGCAGTTCATATGAACCAGTGCCAAAATAGATGTAAATGCACTCAATTCTTTTTGTCTTAATTTCCTCTTGAAGATTTCATTTTTAATCAAAACTATCCTTCGTAAACTTATTTATCTTCCATTTCTTTCCCCAGAGGCCTCATCTGAGGTCCACTGAACTCAAAAGAAACTGTTTCACTGAATTGTAAGGGCTTTGAATCAGCTTTCAAATGCTACTTTTAATGTGGAAAAACAAATAAACATCAGTACTTTTCCTTCTTCTTTAAATAGCCCTGCAGTTGCTTTGAATGTGCATTCACTGAAACCATACAGTGCCTTGTTGAATTCAGTTGTACGTTGAGTAATTGAAGACAATTATTTCTCTCAGGTCAGAAAATAACCTTCAGTGGATCCCTTCTGTTCTGTGTTGGACTGCTGAAAGTTAAATACAGTAATTTTGGTATTTTAGTAGCATTTTACTGTAGTGTAAACAACAGCAAAACTGTTTTTCAGTAGGAGGTTTTTTGGTTTGTTTTTAAAAAACAAACAACCCTTGGAGTTACTTATAGACCCTGAGGAAAAAAAACCTACACTTTTAACAGCTTAAAAACCATTGTATTATATAGTACAATCCCTGTTGCAGCATAGTGGATCTGCAGTTGTCTTTTGTGTCACAAATGGTTAACTTGGAGCAGCTCTCATGCTAGAACCATGCTTACATAGAGAAAGCCCTATGTGTAAAAGTATGAATAAATAAGATATGGTGCACTTGCAAATACTATTATCCCAACTTTATGTCAGAAAAATCCAATTCATATCCAATTCATAACACTTTTGCATGGTCCCAACAACTAGGATGTGGCTGGCTTGGGCAGTCTTTCTTTACACATTTTTTTATCCAAATAATTTTTTCAGGTATAGTTCCATTACGTGTGAATGCAATGCCCTACATGTTCAAGAGGATTCTATGGCATACACAGAAAAACTGGGGTGGGGGGAGACACAGAAAAAGTGGTGAAAAGCCATTCAGAACAAAATTCAGCAAGCTTAATGTAAGATGTAAATGGTTTGCCTTCCTTTTATGTCCAAAAGAATATAATTACTAGTTCAGTTAGAAGCCTGCTGCCACTTAATTGCCTACTCACAAAGTTATGGTTAGTATCATGTACTGCTACTTACCTGACACCTGCATCTCTTGCTGGAAGAAAGTGGAAAAATAAATTTGAAACATCTAGAGAGACTGCTGAAGTCATAGTAACAAAGAGTGTGCCTTTAAAGATGACTGCTGAGTTCACTGGCATGCTTGAAAAGGAAGAATACTGCATGCATTTACAACATTATTTGATCTGCATTTCAAGGGCAGAACTACCTATCATCTGTTATTTACGCTGAGTTCAAATGTTCAGTGTGGCTGGTAACAGTAGTAGGCAGAGACCATTTCTAGTGTTAAGAGCATTTTTCTTTTTTTTTTCTTTTTTTTTTTTTTTTTAAACTGTTGAGTTTTGGAAAAAAGATGGTGGGGGTTGGAGGTTGAAGAAGATAATGATGACTGTTATATCAACTGTTTAACATGGATTGAAACCTAAAGCTTCTTTGTTTAACTAAAATAAAATTATTTTGCTAGCCTGATGGGGGGGAGGGGAATCTTGAAAATACCAATGGCTGCCTACAGATATCCTGCTGTTAGCCCTTCTGCAAAACATAATATGCACGCTATTAGGATTATCCACAATGAAGTGCAAGTGGAATAATTTAAAAATATTAATGAATCTCTTATCAAGTGAGGTCTTGCTCTGCTTCATTCTCTTGTTTTGAGCTCCTTCATAGTGTTAGAGGAGTCTATTCTATACTAAGTACTAAACTTTAAATTAGAAGACAGTTTATTGAGTAATCATTAATAGAGTGTTATTAGAATTCATTGATTTGAGGATTACATATCTATTTCAGACTGGAATTTTCAACTGAACTGGAAAAGGAATACCTAGTTCATATAAGCTGATATAAACATTTGTACCTTAATGCCATTTATGCATGATGAATATTGACCAGCCTCCTGTCCCTTTATTTGCTCTGTTATTTTACATAGCATTTCTGTGAAGCGTTGGCAGAAAAAGAATAGACTTGTTTCTAGCCTGCTTTCAAGATTTGTTTTTTGCTGTTTTGAGAGGTTACTGAACCTGGAATTTTTTTTAATAAATTGATTTCCATTAGGAGAGCTTACAGAACCAAAAACATTACTAAGATAAATCTTTTCTCTGTAAAGATAAACTGATTGCCTCTGAGGTTTAGGAAGCAAATCCTCCTGTTTTAACATGAAATTATTGAAAGAGCTTTCTCATGTGGGGCTTGTCTTGCTTTTGTGGGGCTGATGGTCCCTGATCCTGGCTGGTGGTGCTTCCGGGATGGTTTCCCTGTAGATATGAATCAAATGCTTTTGCTTGCTGCTTTATCTGGTGATATCTTCAGGTTTGGAGATGCATGTCTTCCTGGTTCTCTATGTTTCCCTTTCATGTATACAGAAAGCAGTGATGAGTATTTCGGGGTCTACTTGACAAAATCCAATACACATCACATTCTGGGATGAAACTGTAGGATGTGTAGAACACTTAGAGTGTGTCTGTACAGCTATTTGATTTTGAATTCCGAATTTTAGGGGTCTATAAGGGAGAATCAGAAATGCTTTGTAGAGACAGCCTTGCGTCTTATGATCCTTTATGTGTGCAGGCTGGATCTGAAGTTGATTTAATGTCCAACAGAGAGCAAGAGGAAAACCTGACCTAGTTACAGAAGAACAAAGAAGAAAATTTAAAAAGTTTCATGATGCTTCCTGGCTCTAATGCCTACATTTAAGGGTGTGACTTGCCTGAAGCAATTAGTTTTAACAGGCTAGAATCCAGAATTATACTGCCAGCCGGACATAGGTGGTTATTTGTAACTCTGAAAATTAGGCAATCAGAAAATCTTATGAGTAAGCCTAATGGTGTAAATTACTTCTTCCACAGTAGATCCATGAAACTTGGCAAATCAAAAAGAGGGAAGATCAAAACAAATAAGCAAAGAAACCATGCTGCTTGTCAGAGATTCAGAAAAATGCATTTTATACCTCCCCAACTTAATCCTTGATATTCTTGTCAAATACCATTTTTCCCATCATTTGTTGTTTTTGTCTTATCCTAAGCTCATCTGCCTTTCACTTTCTTCAGTATAATATCACTTTCAGCATTAATCTGATTTTGTGAGGAAGGCCAAGAACTTCTATGTGTGAATAACTTCAGACATGTAGAAAAAATGCTTTTCCTGTTATAAAAAGTTGTAAGAGTATGTACCGGGGGTGGAACAGACTATTGATTTCTTTAAAATCTTCCACTGAAATGAACATCTCTTAAAATTGACATAGTCACATGTGTGCCCAGATCCATTAGTGCTGGTGCTTAGCTCAGGTAGGAAACAAACCCATTTTAGATAATGCAAGTTGCTAGCAAGCTTTGTCACTATTGACTGGATCTTTTAAGGTGGATCTATGCCGAATTTTACATGTAAGGTAGCAGCAGAATGCAGAAATGGCATTAAAAATGCTATTTCCTATCAGAAAACAAAGTCTCTGCATAATCACTAACCTCAATACTGTAAAAGGAATAGAAGGGTAAATTCTTCACTGTATTTAAATGACAGTTGTTGTGAAAACCTACCAGATTCTGACACTTTTAATTCCACTATTTTTGAAGCTTGCATTTTGTGACTTAACCTTTTCCTGACAACCACACAGGTTGTGCATATAACAAATGTTAACTTTGCAGTCCATGTTCAAAATAAAAGCTACTGATTAATACTACTTTTACTCTGGTAAGCAAAACCAGTCAACTCCTTCCTTTGTAAGATTCTCCAGTCTAAAAGTTATCTTTTTAGCTTATTCTAGATTCTTCAACAACTAGCTGAAGAAGAAAATTGAAACTATCATTCTTATCTAGTCCAAAGCCCCCTGCACTTCACTATCTTGATTATATTTGCCTTTTTTAAAGGTGCATCTCATTAATGGTTTATAATCTTCACATGATGACCAGGTCACTCAAAGACATCTTTCTCCTTTGTTTTTTCAGATTACAAAGTTCCTGGATTATTGCTGAAGCTTTTGTCACAGCATGTTTTTTTATCTGTTTAATATTTATTTATTTTTTATTTTTTATTAATTTGTTGTTAGTACGTGACCTCATTTTGCACTATTGAATTTCATTCATTATCTTTAGTCCAGCTGCCAAGGTCATCCAGTTCTTGCCATGTGATATCATTATGATGTTCTCTATTGAGCTTGTCTTTTCCTAGCTTGAGCAACATAGGCAAGTGTAATCATGCTGGCTTTTGGGGACAGCTGCCTTACTTTAGATAATCCTTTTGCTTGCTGTGACTCACAGGTGGCCCTGGCTTTGGGTAGGGATGTTTTACGAATGCAAGTTACTTCCTTCTCTTTTGTTTCGAGTTACCATGTGTATTTTTCTGCAGGAATTAAAGATAGAAGCTGATGTTCTGGGTTATTGTATAGAAATCAGAATTTAATGGAGATAAATGCAAAAGAATTAATTCTTAGAAAAATCATAAAAAGGAGGAAGTGCTAGAATTCGATGACTACATAAACCCTTGAGAACACTAAACAGCAAAAGGCCTTAAGGTGTCAGCACTTCACAGAAGGAACAGGATATTGGCATGAATCCCAGATGCACAAAAACAAAATTAAATGAATTACAAGGTACTGGTTAGATCTCAGCAAGAGCCTTGCATGCACTAATAGCCATGTGAGAAAAGCTGTAATTGCTCATGGTAGGATGAAAAACTATCTAACCAGTATGCTATTTGGCTGAAAGACTTAAATTATGAGCAGTATAGAAGTTGAGCTTTTTCTTTGAAGTAGTGGGGGGGTGGGGAAAGCCTTGGAATTTGTCCACTTACTTGGAGTTTTAAAATGATCAGTGGGATTCCAATAAAATTCATCCAAGCAAACTCTTTGTGTTTGTAAGGAATAAGTAAGATGACAAGATACAAAACTACACACATTCAGACACACATAATAAATTAAAGAAGAAGAAAAAAAAAACGCTTCACCAATAAAGAAGTAAAAGTGATGTGGAATTAGTTAATCTTAGTATATCAAAGTTGTACCTGTATGCTGTGGAATTCTGCTCCCTTACCAAGGGCTCAAATGTTGGCAGTGAGATGTTGATGTTTGAGAATCTGGGCTTCCATGCTTCAGATTCATAGGAATTAATTGTCTATAATAAAATCTACATTTTCAGGTGGGTGACACTTCAAGACATACATTTCCACCAACTGCAGTGAGAGTATCCAATCTGGTATAAGTTAGCTAGTGAAATACAGCAACACTTAATTCTGGATGAGGGAGCTTAATGCCTCCTATTGGGATATCTGCTCGTAATCTGAATGAAGGCAGGTGGCTGGTCTGCATGGAGCGATATGCTACAGGGACTAAGTGTATGCAGTAAGTGAACCTGTGGATTAAGCTAGTCCTGGAGTTTACTTGAAGTGTAGTCTTCACAGTGAACTCTAATATGGTAATTTTCTTAGCTTTTCTAAAAATCTGAGATATGAGAGCATGTGGGCTACCTCTAAATACTAAAAGCGTGAAAGCCCAGGGATCAATTCCTAGCTCTCAAGCCTTGTAGCACAAGACTGGGTCATGTCTTTGCTGTTCAGTGTTGGTTTCTTCTAGGCTGTGTACACACGGTGTAGCACTTGGCCTTTTAGTGTCCTTGGGATTCAGACCATCCCGAGGCAGTTGCTGTTATTATGTGTTTGTAGTTTGAAGTCCCTGAAATAATGAGGACTGTGCTGCAGCACAAGGTGTCTTCAGGGCATGATCCCAAGGTTGTGTTAAATGCTGTGGGGTATGCTATGAGGGCATCTAAGCATGTGTTGGAAGAACATCACACAGGTCAACAAGGGGAAGTGCAAAGTTCTCTACCTGGGGAGGAAATAACACCTTGCCACCAGTACATGCTGGAGGCTGACCACCTGGAAAGCACCTTTGCAGAGGAGGATGCGGAGGTCCTGGTGGACAAGTTGAAAAAGAGCCAGCAATGGGCCCTTGCAGAAAAAAGGCTAACTGTCTGGACTGCATTAGGAGGAGTGCTGCCAGCAGGTTCAGGGAGGTGTTCCTTCTCCTCTACTCAGCACTGATGGGACCACACCTGGAGTACTGTGTCTAGTTCTGGGCTCAACAATGCAAGAGAGATGGAGCTACTGGAGAGAGTCCAGATATAAAGAAAGTCAAAGAGATTTGCCTGGGGTGATATGACCAATAAGGCCATTGGTGGCTTATGCCGATCATCAACATTAACAGCAACAGCACTTTGAGAAAAATATATCCATGAACATCCAACACAGTGCAGAAGGCTGCACCCAAGGTGGAACTGCTATGTGTAAAAACCAGGCTGCCAGCCAGGACTTTGATGCCTCAACTATCTGGAGTGGTTTCCTGCTCTGCTGAGTTCATAGTACTGGTTACAATGTGACTGGAGGCCTTTACTGCTGCCACCTCCTATACTGAGCTTGCTTAGTAAATAGTCACAGATTTTTGTCAGTAAGTGGTATGGTTCTGTCCTTGCAGCTACCTCAGCCCAAAATTCCTGCATGACAGATACCATGCTGACAGAAATGTAACTCAAGACCAAACATTGTCTTACTGGGTATACAGTGTTCATACTGAGGTCCCTGGGAAATTCAATTGCATAGGACAAGAAAATAATTTCCTGCCTAGCTCTATGGAGTCTGTTCACATTTAGATTTAACAATAAAATATGACTATAGCAATTAAGTTATCCTTAAAGCATTCTAGAAGCATGCTGTTGTGTCTAGCAGAGCACTTTGACTTTCTTTTATTATTCTACAATTATTTTTTTTTAATTTGGGTTTTTTAGGACATGACTGACAGCTTTATAAACATAGTATAGCAAGAGCAAGTCTATTATCTGTAGTATGAATATATATAAGCTTTCCTTGTAGCATTTCTCTGTCCATAAGTATGTTACAGGCACACATTACAGAACAGATTGGAATCAACAGATCTCAGTTGATTCCAGCAAGTCATCTTTATCATATATATCGTGCTTATAACAGCAAGTGCTTTTTTGCAAAGAACTTTCACATTCTAAGAAGAAAGGGGTGGAAAGTAGTTTTAGGTACGTTTTCAGTTGTCAAACTGACGAATTAACAGATAGATGACAACTTTAAATGTCATTAATTTAGAACTTACGGATACTTGATAGCAAGCAATATTCATTAAGCATTATTCCCATTTTCTATTTACAAAACTTACATATGTAAGCCTTTTCAGTTTCCTCTGAAGTACTCACGTTTCTTTTGAGATTATTTTTTAACAAATGTCTTTTCCTTTTTATTTGTAAACTGCTTGCTATAACAAACTACTCATGTTGAATTGCTGGTATTATGGGATATTGATTTTGCTTCTGGAGTGGTTTACTCAGGTTTTTTTCAATAATAGAAAAAATGATTAATCTGTGATAACTTTTATTAGAAATTCTCTCCTTAAATGAATGATTGAAAATGACAACAACAAAAAATCTATAGCATTTTGGATATCCACTGTTACTCTCAACATCGCTAAAGTCCATAGTGTCAAGAATATGGACAATATGAAATTACCTATGCCTGTAAACACTGGCAAAGTCTACTAGTTGTCTTCAGATCACCTTCTTAGCATCTGGTTTAATCAAAGTTAACTTGGAACAAATATCATGGGAAGATAAAAGCCATCATTACAGTTGACCTTTGTGTAATTTCATTTCATGATGACTTCAGTTCTAACTATGCAATTAAAAGTAAAAGAGATAAAGAGCAATCGGTTTTCTGCCAATAACCTGGGGGTCAGAATTTGAGGCAAATTAGATAATGAACAAAGTCCCAAAAGTGGACCCACAGTGGAAATGCAATTTAAGAACTAACAAAAGACATGCAGAAAAATATGCACAGGAACTGGAGGTACTTTGGAAAAAACAGCAGTCTTTCAAATAAAGGTACTGACATTATGAGAAGACATAAATGATAACGTAAGCCCATCTTCAGGGAAAAAAAGTCTGCAGTCTGTTTTTGAAACATTCACATTCGTTCTAACTTCAGATGTTCCACATGTAGTTTTGGATTATAGTTCATAAAATCACAATCAAACATCAAGAAAGGAGCATTTTTGTAACAAATCACAGTTAATGTGTTTTTTCCATAAAATCAATAGTTAGATATTATGCAGGTCTGTGACTTGCTGCTACAAACCCTATGTGCTTGATAATTTCCTTATATAGGGTGAGCAGAGATAAATACAATTATTCAGCTTGAGTCCTAGGAAATAATGACCTCAGTTATAAGTTATACAATATGGCAATGGAAGAATGTTGGGAAAATACCACTATATTCACTACCTGTTTTTATTTGTGTGTGTGTGTGTGTCATTTGGGGGGTGTATGTGTGTTATTTTTTCAGAATATATTCCCTTTTGTGTGATTACCAGGGTTTACAGTGCAAGGAATAGCTGGTAGCAAACAAAGGTGTGTTACTTATTAAGTAAAAATAAACAGATAGAAGATAAGGTACGTAGCAAAATGTGTTTATATGGCCATGACAAAATAATCTTAATGATCAAGTTCTTAGCACAGACGAAACAGAACAGCTCCATTGTCTTCAATGAAAATATGTGAGTTTAACTGTCTGACTTGATTTTTGTAACTCTAAAATATGACCACATGCGTGTAAGTTTGAGTTTTAGTGAAGTTTCAGAAAACTTAAGCATGTGTATTCAAAATCAGCTCAGATCCTGTGAAGTAGTACAGCTCAGCTGAAACTAAATTAGCTAATGCTGAGATTTGTTCTGTTAGATTTCCTGAAACTATGTTAAATGGCTTTAATGCTTCTGATGTCCAAGTTGCTCTTCTATAGAACTTGCTTTGTACCTGAACTTCCAAATACATTTTGCCTACTAAAGTTATAGATGCACTTAATCACTTTAAAGCCAATTCTCACTAAAATTTAGTGGATTGTATATTCATATGAGAGCTTGACAGTTTATTTACATTTTCAAAACATTTAAAATTCAAATCCTTTAAAATCTAGATTTAGGTACTTAAGTATTTTTCAAAACTTGTAATAGGTTGCTTGGGTACTTAAACTTTTCATTTTTGCCTATAGAAATGGGTATGTCAGAGTAGTGCTCATGTTACCTTTTTGGCAGACATCAAGGCTTGAAAGAGCATAGCAAGCTGTCAGTTCTTTGGAACCCCAGAAATTCTCAGGATTGAAAGATCAGGATGGCCTTGGTAGAGACTGTCTTGACTATGCTCTTTATTTTTATTGTAGAGAGGGGGTATCCAGCATGAGAGCCTCACAGAAACAATCTTAACATAAGTAACTTTTCTGTGAAGGTTTTTTATGCTGAATGGCTATTACAGAAAAGTCATATTTATAATACAGATATGCTGGCAATTCAGGTCCTCAGAGTGGCCTTCATCAGATTGCTCTGACTGTGTATATGTTCCTTAAGTCTAGTATCCAACTTCCAAATTAAGTCTTCCTCTATTGAACTTGTATTTTATTTCAAGATATTTTCTATGTGTAACCTAACATTTGGTTGTGGGGAACAATACACTATATTATGTGTCCAGACATTGTCGAATACTGATGCATCTCCTTCATGGAGACACTTAAAGAAAGCGCCACAGTGCAGTTGGCTGGACCACACCAAAGAGGGCATGAAATAGTAAAGGGTGCAAGCACCCAAGTCCTTGGGCCATTACCTGCAGAAGCGTCCTAGAAGCAGAAGTGGACTATCATGCATCTGTAATAGCTTCAGATTCTCTCTCAGCGAAAATAAAATGTCTGTCCTTGAGGCAAATAGTTAAATGACTTAAAATATTTTCTGTTCAGTAGTGAATTCCCAAGTATGACAGTGGTCTATAATAGAAACTACAAATTTACTACAGGTAATTTGAAGCCTGATGTTGGAAACTTAGGAAGTTGTGATATGGAAGAGTTATTTCAGCTAATTCCATGAAAGCTTGGATGATCTAAACTGAATACATAGATAGAAATTTCCTTAATGAATAATGAGTCTTCTAAACCTATTTTAATTTACCTAACATCATGTGTGGGTTTTTTACTTTTACAATCTTGTTTTCAACAATCCTTGTAAAGTCCTATTAAGAAAAGTAGTACTCAGTGGCTGTTAAGAAGAAATACTTAATCTAATAATCTCAATAATTATTTCATTGATCTCATAACTCCCTTTTGCTTTGCATCAGCTTTTCAAGCTTCAAGTTATATCTCATATTTGAAGTAGTACCTTTCACATATTTTCAATATTCACAATGTAACTATTTTATTTTCTTTCATATTCAGCTGGAATAAGTTAGTCTATTGTCATGGAACACCATAAAAGATTCTCAGTTGTCCTAACTTTCTGTACCTTCTGTGATGTATCATCTGGACACCCATTGCCCTCTTCAGCAAATCACAGATCCCATGTTACCTAACATATTTAATCACAGATTTAGATCTCTCTTCTCTAAATCTCATGACCTGGTATTTAAACTCCAGCTTTCAACACGATTCTCCTTGTGTTATTTATAATTGTGCTGTATAACCATAAATGACGCAGCTGAAGCATTGGACTATGAATCAATCATTTCTCACCTGTTTTAAACAGAACAGTCAAACAGGTTGTGAAGCCCTGGCAACTTGCCTTTCTTTCCTTCCTTTTACAACAGGGTATTATTCCATTATTACTTATGCTTTTATTCTATTTTCTACATCCATACTTTCTCCTCCCTATTGCTTTTATTCTCTAGGCAGAGAAAGTCTACCAAGGTCTAAGGGAATTATCAGTGTGTGTAAACCGTAAAACCTAGTAAAATCAGTTCCTAAAAAGTGAAAATGAATCTTGTCCAACCAAAAAAATTGGTATCAGATGTGGAAATGTCATCACTTCTGCTTTAGTCTATCATGTCTTTCCCAACTATATGCTATTCTTACTGTGCCCTGTACTGGAAAGGTAAAACAAATGAAGGAAAACTGTAGATAGACATATGTGAAAATATCCATAATTGCAGCTAGAGGAGAGATGTTTTCCATTTTTAAATTAATACAAATGTCCCTTGAAATTGGAGCACTAACTCTAGTGGTTATTTTTTAATTATTATTATTCCCAGCCTTTGTAGTGAATGTTCTTACAGCTCTAGTGCTTAGTGCTTAGTTCTGTATAATAATCAAAAATTTTAGTTTGCATTTAGGAAAATGAATTAATTTTCCATAGTCAGCAAGGGAATAAAAGCTTGAAAATATGAGAGTTTCCTAATGGTTCAGAAGTAAGGTAAAGAAAAATAACTAACGTATTTTTTTAATCCTTAAGTCTTAGCAGCCTGACTCACGATTTCCTAATATTCAAAATTACAAAACTTATTTAAACTAAAACTTATGGTATAGTAACTGGTATAATAACTAGTCAAAGCTTGATTAAACCTAGTAACATCAATATGAATTCTATCTGGAATGCTATAAACATTTGTGGTCTTAATCAACATCAAGCTACAAAAGCTCCTGGGGTGTCCAATACACTATTTATGAAGACCTTATTGAACAGGAGTTAACTAATAATTCTTGCACTGACTTGGGCACAAATTTTCAAAGTATGTCTAAAACTAAAGCCTGCTCACAGCCTTGCTTAAAACTAGGGATAGTTGAATCTCAAAAATATCAAGTACAGAAGGCAGTATGCCATTCTCTTTTTCTTGTGAAAACTATTAGGAATAACAAATGAAAAAAGCTGAAGTACTAGATACTCTGACTTCAACATGGCAGAAAAAAGTGTTAGTTTGTCAGTAAATAGGTCAATTACCATACAGCAAAAATTTACTGGTGGTGTATGTGTATTCATCTTGAGAGGTATTGGAGTAGAAGAGGTTGCAGCTGAAGAGCAATTGGGGGATGGAATAAGAGAAAAAGGAAGAGAAATTTGGTTACTGTTGGCTGATTTTTTCCCTGGTAGATCAGAATATGGCTTTGAGTATGGCTATATTTTATTTTCCAATGATAAGGAAAATATGCTGCATAATGCCCTCCTGATTTCTGGGATACCAACATTTGTGACTGTGTGCTCTTGCAGAAGCGGTTTTTAAAGGTCATAAACTGGATAATAATTCTTTTTATTTTTCCAAAATATTTGTAGCTTTCTCCAAAGGTTTTCAATTATTGTAATAATGATGCTCTTTCTGTCTACCAAACCCTGTCTCTAATTAGCAATTCAAATATTCTAAATTCCTGATTGCCTGTGGTCATTCCACTAGTACAAGGAAATGTAGTCTCTAATAGCTGGTCATAAATAATACAGGGAACATTAATATCTTTGCTGTAAAAAGCCATTTAAATGCAATCATACCCACTACCCAAATTTGATTGAAAATCATGCCCACTAGCCTTTTAAGTTTGTTGACTGAAATAAGCATGGTCAGTGTGCTCATTTATTTAGTTCAGCTAGTATAATGGAAGAATATGGTTGGTGTGGTCAAGAAATACTCATAACCTCTATCACTATCTTTAAGTGAACTGATGCAATTATTTAAAAAAAAAATTGAAAATATTAATTATTGCATTTTCCCACTTTGGATAAATAGTGCAGATTGATCAGGTGATTTTAGTTATCACGTTTTGGATTTTTTTTTTTTTCTAGTAGATAGCATGTGACCATGTATAGAATGTGTATAGTAACATTAACAGTTCTATAGCAATGTACCATATGCAAAGGAGGAGGATATATTATATTGTTCTTCTTTGTTCCTCTAATAACATATTTGCTCTGGCATAATGGAACATTATCATTAGTACTATGATACTGCAATGATGAGCACATTACATGATGTGAAGTTTGGAAATTGTCCTTATTCTCTGGATCAAATGAAGAAAAGAGAAAATGTACCAAACTTCAGGTGACTGTTTCCACTATTCAGACATATAAAAATATTCTACGGTCGCCCACTGACTAGAAATGGGTTTTTCTTTGTCTAATACTTTTTCTTGAGCATTTTGGGATTGCTTTGAACATCCACAGTATATTGGTCATTCCAGCATATAATTTCGGGTCTTCTAGCTAACTCTAGCAAATGAAAAATTCAGTCATTTTTTGAATTTACTTTCCTCAGAGGACTCTTTCCATAAAGCAGCTCAGTTACTCAGTTGTACTGGATTAGTCTATGCTTATCTAAAACAGCTACACAGCGAACCACAACTCAGATAAGCAACAAAGAAATAAGGAAAAACTGGCTACATGGCAAAGCACAGTGACCAAAATTATTCTTAGTTTAATGTACTTTCATGTGTTTACTTAAAGGAAGAGATTGCAAAGCATTTGTGATGGCCAGGATTTCACAAGAAAGCAATGCTTTTGTGTGTTACAGATTCTGGTGTCCTTATTCACATTGAAAAACTCATTACTGGTGATGGACGGAGTCAAAATGCATATCAGAAGAATTTGGTCCTTTAAACAAAGTTTAATCCAATACAAGGCTATACAAAGACATGAAACATTGGTGACTGTAAAATGTACGGTAATAAAGGACAGTCAAATCTTGAGACTATACTTCACTGGCATAAGGTGAGGGGTTTTTGGTTGTTTTCTTAATATAGTAGTTAAATCGCTTCTGACTTGTGCCACTGTAACTGAGACTAGAATACTGCAGCTTTCCAAGCAACCATAATCTGACATCACTGCATAGGTTATCTCACGATTTTTGAGTAGACCATATGGTTTTTGTTATAGGTTGTCAGAGTACTGTGGTCCTAATCTACTTTATGTTAGCACAGCTAAATGTAAATTAACTTTTAATTATTAGTCTAGACCTTAAGGACATTCCAAATATAAATTATAAAGAAGGTGTAATTCCTTTAAGTGGCTGCAAACTTAATAGGATCAGAATAGCATTTGTTTGCAGAATAATATGGTATCTGGTCTAATAAACTACCTGGGGCAAGCTGATGTAAGTCTATTCAATTCTGCTCTTTTACCAGCAGAGGAACTATCAGTGGGAAGTACTGTTTTGTCATAATTATGTGACATGGCACTGCTATAAGATAAAGTTCAAACACACCACCAGGGATGAGCCTGATTATCCAAGCCATAAATAATTTCATTTAGATTCAGTTCAGACTAAGTCATGTTATCAGATGTCTAACAAATGGTAGGATGGGACGTTTCTTTCAAGTACCTGACACTTGCAGGTCAGCTGTTGTCCTTCTGTTTTATATGTCTATGAAATATTTTACAGTATGTCGCCATAATCCCAAGTGAAGAAAAGTTGTGCCTGGGCCTAAACCCAGGTCCCTTTTCCTCCTGTGGAAAAGGGAAAAGGTAGAAGGGAGAAAAACAACACCTCTATGCTGTCCTAAGACCTGGAAATAAAGTTTTACTTGGTCTTTATTCTTCATCCACCACTCCTTGACATCTGCACTGTCTAGAACACTGCATTAACAGTTACACTTACTGCCTGAGCTGAATGCCATGCACCATGGGAAACTCACAGAACTTAATCAGCCATCAAGATGTATACCAAATGCGTGGAAAGCAATTACATTATAATAATGCAATATAATAAATTAAGGTCATATTGACTACAATGAATCTGAATAATTTAATACCACTGAAAACCAATATCACACACCTATTGAAACATTCATTACAATAAATTGTTTAGGCTATGTAAAAAGCTTATCATTCAGTATGAGTATTAACAGCCTCTATTTCCCAGACAGCTAGACAACAATTAGAACTGATGTAATATGGAAATGATGTTCTTAATTGCAGTGAAGTTTTTATTGCAGTGAAGATATAGAAAACAGATTTATACTGGCAATTATGAATTACAATAAGGTATAGTGTACAGGACAGTTTCTCTCTAAGTTAATATTGTTAACAAAATTGAATTCAGGTTTGGGTTTTTTTGAGGATTAACAATGTTTTTAATAGCCTGTTTCTGTTTGTTTTGCTTTAAAAGTAAATAAATAAATTACAGCCCCATAGTTGGCTCTAAGACAAAACCACACAAGAATGAACAGTGATAGTATGGTTAGTGACCTAAACAGAGAGGTTTGTATTCAGTTGAGGTCTTTGATATTTTTCTATTTCTAAGGTCTTACCATGTTTGGGCCTCAGGCCCTCATCTGAAAAAAAGGGAATGGTATAATTTGTTTCCTGTGATTTTTTTTTTTAATATGGGCTGCTTTAGACAGAGCTTGTCTTTGTGCAGTACAGCTACAGAGTGGTCCAATGTTGGCTGTAATACTCTGATAAAAAATAACATGCTTTCTTCAAATTTCTTTAAACTTTAGATACAAGTAAAGAAAATGTTTTTTCAAATATTCTAGAAAGGATAAGACAAGTCATATTTCCTGGCCTGACCCTGTTGTAACATGACAGTTTTGTAAGGTTACTGACACAGACTTGTACTGAATCATTTTTATATTGTGTTCTCAAGAATTTCTGGTGATATGTGGACAACAGTAGATATTTCCTTCATTAAGCACTTCAGAAAGTTTATCAGGATACTTAGTTCCTTGATTTCTTGGTCACCCTTAATGGCTTTATAACTGCAGATATTATAATGGTCAAAGGGTTACCCTTTGTCATCCCAGGAGTAGATAAATGTTTAATATTGGTTCTAATTCAACTAGAGTTAAAAGAGAAAATTGCTATAGTTTCAAACCTAGGCAGACATTGATCCTTGGGCATTTGGGTGATTTATAAGGTTTGTAGATATGGCTTAGTAAGGCATAACATCAGAAGAATACGTTCTACATACAAATTTCATTTCTGGTATTGACTTATGGAAACCATCATAACAAAATGCAGTTCAAGATGTGAATCTTAGTTACTTTTTACAGCTGCATGACATGCAGTGCAGAGGATCAGAACTGTTGTAAACTGTGAGTTCCATACATATCCCAATGTCCTGGTTTTGGCAGGGATAGAGTTAATTTCCTTCCTGGTGGCTGGTACAGTGCTGTGTTTTGGATTTAGGGTGAGAATAATGTTGATAACACACCGATGTTTTAGTTGTTGCTAGGTAATGCTTACACTAGTCAAGGACTTTTCAGCTTCCCATGCTCTACCAACTGAGAAGGCTGCAGGTGCACAAGAAGCTGGGAGGGGACACAGCCAGGACAGCTGACCCAAACTGGCCAAAGGGATATTCCATACCATGTGACGTCATGCTCAGTATATAAAGCTGGGGGAAGAAGAAGGAAGGGGGGGACATTTGGAGTGATGGCGTTTGTCTTCCCAAGTAACCGTTACGCGTGATGGAGCCCTGCTTTCCTGGAGATGGCTGAACACCTGCCTGCTGATGGGAAGTAGTGAATGAATTCCTTGTTTTGCTTTGCTTGTGTGTGCAGCTTTTGCTTTACCTATTAAACTGTTTTTATCTCAACCCACAAGTTTTCTCACTTTTACCCTTCCGATTCTCTCCCCCATCCCACCATGGGGGAGTGAGCGAGCGGCTGCGTGGTGCTCAGTTGCCGGCTGAGGTTAAACCACGACACCCAATAAGTGAAAGTGAGCACAGCTGATGTTCCTGAAATCCACAGAGAATTTTGAAACCCTAAGAGTATATGAAATGAATATTACTTCCAAGTATACGATGTCTCTAAATTATTCCATTATTAAAAAAAAAAGAAAAGCAACCAGAAAGATGTATCTGTTTCACTGCCTAAGCACTTATGCTATGTTTGTAGTTGAACTATGCAGAAATCAGTCTTTACATTCATTTTAAGCACATCTGACACTTATAATTTGTTATTATTGTTGTGCCTTTGTATTGTTCAGGATGCAAAGGTATAAAACACAATCCATATCTCAGAGCATAACAGTCTAAATATGTAAGAGAATATGTCAAAAATTAAATTCATGCATAGAAAAATTAGCTGACTTGACACATTTGAACCCTAATCTTCTGGACTCCAGCCTACACTTAACCATGGCACTCTCGTCCTCACATTTTTGGAGGTATTATCACCTGATGATTATGACATGTTCAGACAATGCAAGTAAACCCAAGTATGAAATGGGGGCCTTACAAATCCCAAAGTGTAAGTTCGCTTCTGGTGTAGGCCCCCTGTAACATTCAGAGGTATTTTGGGGACGGCTTGTCCCATTTCAGACTACATTCTGAACTACAATATGAAGTATTTCCCACAGATATTTGAATTCTTAAATTTATTGCTCTTAAAAAGTATTGCAGTGTTTAAATTTACTTTGGAACTTTACTATACTAAAGTGCAATAACTAGGAGTTAAAAGTATATTAAAAAAATAATTTAAAATTTGACATTGATTGAGACAGTGTGAGATCCCGAGGGTTTTTTCTGTGCTTTCTAGATTCTAAGGTTTTTGAGGGACAGGAACTGACCACTTAAAGTAGAGATTTTTACTTCTGTTTAAAAAAGCAGATGTTACTTAAGCGGAGATTATGGCGTATTCACATGTCAGGGTCTAGAAATGTAGAAATATCAAATGTCATAGCTCAAACTCTTATACTATGCTGATACTATCATTTGCAGGAGAGGAAGAATATAAGAATGTCAAAGTGGATCAAAGAGCACCCCACTGTAAAGGAAGGTTCTCTCAGAGAAAGATTAGTTGAAGCAAGGCAATTAGAAAGATTCTCAGCCTTGTTATGTTGCCTTTTCTAGTATAATGATCAGCTAGTTTCACCTCCTTTTCCATAATAGATTTTCCATAGGGTCAGTCCTTTGGGGAGCAGCACAGGCTGGTGTAACTCTGCAAGTGAAAGTGATTCAGGAATTGAGATCCCAGGAAGCCAGGCAGAGCAGTGCCCTCACTGACAGGGACAAAGTCCCACAGTACCTGAACAAGACAAAGAGCAGACCTGGTGAGGGTATCCAGGTACAGCCAAGACTTCAGGGATCACCAGACAAGTCTCTAGTGATGAGGCAACTCTGAGTTTAAGCCTGAAAGTAGTCCATGGGTCAGGATCAACAAGGTATGTAGTACAAGATCCCAGGTAGCCAAACCTTCAGGAAGCGGAAGATGTCCTGACACTAGATCATAAAATGTTAAGACATATGTATGCCATGTTTGTTTGGTCACTATATAATAAAAAAAGTTTTTTCTTGTACTTTAAGAACTCATGTGTGAGCGCAGGAAAAATAACATTTTAATTAACAAGTTCACAATCCTGTTAGCTAGCCAACCTACTATTTCCTTATAACTGACTGCCTAACAAATCTTACTTTTGTTTTGTTTTTTTATCAGTATTATTATGAATATATAATATATATCTTATATATATGTATTACAATATTTAAAACAGATGTTAATTTGGTTGCCATTTACATTATTGCAATTCAAGTTACTATTTTTATTGGTTTTTTGCATTTCATTGTGCTAGATACAACCCCCAAATAGCCAATAGTTGTAGAATAGCAAACATGAACAGCAAACAAGATGTGGAGTTTTGTACGCAAGGAATATCCAACAAATAACAGCCACTCTCCTTGTAGCCTAAGGTAGGAAAAAAGTAAGAGTAAACACACTGAAAGTCATTTGGTCAATGCCACACAGCTGTTAAGTATAAAATGAGCTGGGGAATTCTGTAGCTGTGTGTCATTCACCATCTAATATGCAACATTTGGTGATTAAATGTGACTTGAACTTTTTTGGCCAAATCCTTAAACAAAAATTTTCTTAAATCCAGAAGAGCATTTTGGCACAACCCAGTTACTCCTTAGCCCAAGATTAAAGGAACCCAAGCAAGATATGACAAAGAGGAGAACTGAAGCTGAGTTCAGTAGTGTGCGCTAAATATGGATCTGTTCTGGAGTTGATCAGTCACAGCTTTAACAAAGAACAATATTTAGGATCTTGATATTTTTATTTTCTTAGTCACTTTAAGATTGTGCTTTTTTCAGTTATGTTAGGATAAAACTGAATGTGGGTATGTTTATTAATAAACATCCCTATTTTATGAGTTAGGAAATAATTTTGAAATTCTGATGTTCTCAGTTCAGAAAACAAAATATTTCCCAAATATTCGTGAATATCTGAGCACACCTTTTTTAGTAAGTATTTACTTAGTTTTAGGAATCTGGTCAGTGCTTTAAAATATACTCTGAAAGTGCTCCCCAATAAAAATGTCAGTCAGAATAGGTTAGTCTCTTCCATCTGATCTTCTGAATAATATAGGTCATCACAGGTGATACCGGCATTTGATCTATAGGTTGTAGCTGAAGTAGTAGATACGTTGTCTTAAAAGGGGTGGCTATACCAGAAAGGGGATGAACTTGTTACTCTTCATGCAAGAACCTGGTACTCCTGATGCAAGAGGCTCAAAAAAAAAATCAAAAGAAAAATTTCTTCATTTGCAGGAAGTACTAAACATATGGACAATGAGACAATTCCAGTAAATTAGCAGACTGGTTAATTCATTAAGAAGTCATCTCTTGGGTAATTGCTGAAACTGAAAATGTTGACAGCTTATTCTTGACATCTCCATAGGAAGCTAATGTAGAGTTGAGGGATTTTTCTGTTAAGCTGAATGACTCCCTAGAGTCAGAGAAAAGAATGTTGGCTGCCACCCTGTAGTTTTCCAGGAAAACGTTCCTTACCATTAAATTATGAGAATATAAGGAAGAAGTTTAATTTATAAAAGGCTACATTGGCATCAGCCTGAGATCTGTTTCTGAGCAATGGGATGCTAGAAATCTATAAAGCTTTGCCTTTGAAAAGTTAAATTGGATTCTATGTCTATTGCCAGGAATAATCACATGTATTTTTAGTTTTTTGGGGTTTTTTTAAATATATCTGTGAGATAAGTACATGATAACAAATGCTGAGATTGTGCAAAATGGGCCTCTCTGCAAAGGAAAGATCAGTAATGTGAAACCAACTAACTGTACTGTTAATACAGCTAATTCACTTTCTTATTGTTACCATTTGTATTAAGCAGCACCTAGCAGCCAAAGCCACTGTGGTAGATACTGTGTAACAGAAAAAATACTATACGGTTTTATTTATATTGTGTTATTGTTATCTATCTTCGCTATATCTTTTGGGTTTGTGTTCATCTGATTCTTTATATTGTTGCTATATATCTTTTGGATTGCAACCCTGACAGTAAGCCACAATGTAGGAGCCAACTCCTTAACTGGAGTCCATTTGAATTTGGAATTGCAGTCCAATTTAAATTTCCAAATCCATAAGTACAGTAGTTATCAGAACAAAGTTTGAAAATTAATATACTTTTCTATAAATAGTGCAGTTCTATCTGATACTGTAATCTTCCATAGTATTAATCTTTAATGATCAACTGTGTCCACATTTCTCTTAACTGTAGGTCTAGTTAGAAAAAATAACAAAATAAACAGTTACAAACAGTATCCAGTAACACCACCACCCCCTTTTTTTTTAACACCTACCAAATGTCTTCAATTTCTAGGAAGATGCTTTGTGGATTAAAAAAAAAAATTAAAAAAATCAGTAAATTAAAAAAAATATGATTAAATAACACCTAGCATTGCAGTTTAAATGGAAATTTCTTGTGTACCTGCATTACCAGATGATCAGGTTTAAGACACTCTAAAAAACACATTAAGACTTACTGCTAGGGTTTTTTTCTTCTGAAGTTATTCAGCCCACTGGAAGATAATCTGCCCAAGAGATCAATACTTCCCTCAGTGTGCTGATTGAGTTAGCCTTCTAAACATAAACAGAAGGAAATAAAAACCACAGACAGCTTGCAAATCCAACTAGGTCATAAATGAGTCAATATGTCTATTAAGATGCATTGACTTCCCATCTATTTACATTTATAGGTAAGTACAGATTACAAACAGGAAACTGTTAAACAGGTGACAATGATTATGCACCACACTACCATACAGTAAGCTATTCTTGCATACTACTTTCTGAGACTTCATTTTTTATATTTGTGCCATGAAACAAATACAATTGTGTCTTAGATGATGTTTGACAAAACTAGCATCTTACCAGGAAAAGTACTACTAGTAAATTGAATGTATAATTCAGAGTATGAACTTCATAAGATTGTATATCCTTATTTCTGTATATAAGCGTGATTGTCCAAGCCTTTTCCATCTGTAATTGCTATTAGCTCATGATTCTAAAACCTGTATTCATGGAAAAAAACTTAGGGATCCAACTAACTCTGAGGGAATTATTTCACAACTTCAATGATAATGTTTTGAGAAAAACTGTGGCCTTGACAATCAATGGTTCCTTCCTATTCAATGACTACACACAGCAAGGCCTTACTCTTACAATGGCACACTGAGGACGTGACATTCCATCTAGTCAGAATTGGTACCCTCTATACTTGTCACATTGGGTCCAAAAACCCTATGTGTGTAACGTGACATTAACAAATAGACGTATTGCTCTCAGAAGGCCTTGGTAGGTACAGGAAAAAAAGTCTTATGTAAACAGTTCTGAGCCTCAGCTCTTGACGTCAGTATTTCTGGTGTCTGTGTACCACTCATACAGATAATTAGAAGAACTATCTGGTTGTCTTCTCACGTTACAGCCCTGAGTCATTCTGAACTATATACAGAAGGCAGGGATTTGTGACCTGACCTGACACGGCTGACATATACAGCATTCCCAAACTTAGCATCAGTCCTAATGCCTGATGTAGGAACTGAGTCTTGTCGCATAACCTGAAATAGGATGTGTTCCGTTCCTTTTTAATGAAAGCTGGCTATCCTAGCTGAATGGATAGTGATTAAATATTACATTCCATGAAATAACCAGTGAAGTGATTTCAAATGGCTTAATTCGAATGGTGAATTATTTAGTTCCTAAGAAAATGAGTAATGAATTGGCTGTCTATATATGCTCAATTACCATCCAAAATTCAGAATAAGATCTTGTTAATGAGTTCCTCACCTCCTTGCTATTTGCGTGTAGCAAAGCAGTGAAATACGCATTGTAAGTTGAAATGAGCAGCACATACCCAAGTTGCATGTGCCCTCCTGGACACTGCTGTACTGAATCTACTCTGATGTGAAGGAGAGGAAAGAAAACAGAGTGGGAAGAGGCACACATCTGAACTGAGTGATGTACATGAATGATGCAATGATTTCCCAGTAAAATGACAAGAGAAATAATATTATCTAGTAATTATTGCTAACATGCTACTAACAAAATACAGTTTTTATATTTTGCCTTATAGCTCATTATATTCGAATCCCATACGACCACTATGTGAAATTCACCGCAGGAGTAACTTTCATGGATTGCATTTAGGTATTTTGAACTTGATTGCAGGATGTTGCTTTGTGGTTTGGGATTTAGTGGTTTAAGTGTAGATAATATTTCTTCCAAATAGTACAATATCTTAATTTTTATGGGGAAGAAACATTAAGAATTAACAACTGTGATACGACATTAAAAGGATCAAATCTCTCCTGGATATAGATTTTACTGAAATATGCTGAGCTTGAAAAACTAAATAGAGGGGAAAAAGTACCACTTCTTCCTTGAAAGACAAATATGATTTTAACTGTATGCCTTGTGTTAGAAATCTTGAACGTGTATCATACTTTACAATAGCTTTATATATGTTTCTGGCTTTACTATGAGTAGAAACACTACAGCTGTCCATAAGCTACTATCAGACAATCCATCTGCTGCATGCATATAAAAATCTTTGAATGAGAAAAGCAGCACAGCTTTTAAATGGGAGGCAATGTAATGCTTACTTAACTGCACTCTGTGGATTATCCGTTACAGAATGTCCTGTAGTGCAAGACTGTCAATCAGTACTTAAATGGGGACATTAATTAGCTCAGAATAACGACTCATTTTTGGTTGATTATTGTTCCAAATGTTTTATCTTTAGATAAATTATTCATTAATTATTATGGTCATCCTTTCTTTGGTTCTAAGGAATGAATAATATCTGACAAGTAACTGATCTTATGAGTTTTCTTCATTGATCATTGTGTAATGTTTTGTATTCCACCAGCTTGTTTCACCTTTTCTTGAAGGAGATGCTGACTTATGGCAGGTCATTGTAAATAATCATTACACAGTAAATGCTTTACACTTGACAGTCAGCTTGAATACCTTACAGGATCACTGTCATCTCACCATGAAATGTGAGAGAAAAAAGATATGTTTCCTATAAAGTACACCTTAAGTAATGTTTTGTCTTGGATTTCTACTATCATGCCTGAAGATGTCTTCTAAAGGGGCATTTTGACATTCCCACTTAAGAGGAAAAAAAGTGTTGCAGTTATATATTTAGATCTGTGTGGATCAGGTATGTAATTTCAGTAACTGGTCCACTGGCCAAAAGCAACATGAAATTTTTGTAATGCAGACATAAGTTTTGAATACAGCATAACATAGTGTCATGGTAACATAGGCAAAGAATATAAGCAGATCCTGCTTTTAAAAAGTAACTCCGGTAGACTAGTTAGGGAGCACGCATTAATTAAACAGAATTTTTCATTCCCTCATTTAACTAAGGAAAACAAAAAGAAAACCCACAAAATTCCTCAGATTTTGGTTTGCTCCAAGCAGCTGTATGTGGAGTGTGGTCAGGTTAGCTACCTGTCCATTGTGTTTTGGATCATATCCTGCATTCTAAATGGCCTGTAAACACCTGATTTGTATTCTTTCTTCAGTCTAGAAGCAGCTCACTCTGATCATTACTAAGAACTGATAGTTCTTTTTATGTATACTAATACAAATGTGTTTCCCATATCAGTGTGAAGAGAACACATAAACTTTCTACTATTTTCTATAAATATGTTTATAAATGAATATAGATGGTGATACAAAATAATATAACAAAAGAACCTGGCATGGAAAATAAAAATATTGTTTAAATCCTAAACAGTGAGTAAAGATTTCTTGCCCCAAAGTTGTACTTTGATCCTACAATTTAATTAACAATTTTTTTTCCAAACTTCCTGCATTAATTAATGTACTGGTATAAAATAACCTTCCCAGGTATCTTGCAGATTGCAATCAAGAACACACGTCACAAAATGTAAGACGATATCTTGTTTTTATATACCTTTTCTCCTGAGGTTATTTCTACTAGCTAGCTCACTATATGGACGTGGGGTAGAAGGTGCTGGTAACATTACTTAGACCACAACAACACACCCAAAGTATGACTAGGGTTTTGCATGTCTAGTCAAATAGGAACATTAATCCATTAAATTTTCTTCCAAGTAAAGAAATTAAATAAGTACATAATTCCCTTAACCCAGTCTCACTATGAGATAATTTTTTCTTCTCTGGAACTGAATAAGGAAATGCAGTAAATACTTTGCGCTGAGTTAGAAGGTGAGTTGAACACAAGTAATTGGCTACATGCATGACTTCAGTATTTCTTGGCTGTAGAATACATAGTGAATTCTGTGCCTTTCCATAACACTGTGCTCCAAAAGCTGAGCTTTAATTTTCTTCTAGCCCATTTGGTTCTAGAATAAATATTTCTAGGCTGGATGGCTATGTTTTTTCAGAAATTCTTTAATATATTTTGGAGCATCTTTTATGGATAAATACAGATGAACTCATTTTGGAAGGCATGATACTGTGCTAATGTTACTTTAGCATAATAGTGTGCTAATGGGACTACTATTTGTGGATTAGAACTTGCTTTTGTCTGATCAGCTTGGATGACAGTACTGATCTATTCAGTTCCATTCATGTCCTTTCTCAAGACATGATTGCAGAAATTTATTTAGTGAAAAATTACTAGTTTAGGAATAAGGGTGACTAGAAAATAAGTCTTTCTTTCAAGGAAAACTTCAGTGTTCTGATATCTATTTTTATTAGAACAAAAATGAGTCTTTGACAGTCGTCTTGGGCATAAGGCATGTAGGATAATTAAGAATTCTGTCTAGACAATAGGGACGTTGCCGATTCAGGTTTGTGCTCTCATTGATTCAGCACAGGACCTTGAATCTGGATCTCTGGTATAAAGATGTACTAACTAAGAAATTTTATTTCCAACAACGTGACTTATTCCAACTGAACAGAAAGCTTTAGGTGACCAGATCTAGTGAGTCCAAGAGCAGAAAGGTTTTTAAGTTACCACTTTAGCCCCAACAGCAGTTTGTCTCCTTGGCTAGTTTAAAATTGAGAACGTGTGTTTCTCCATCAGTCCTGAGCTCACAGCAAAAGAGGTCTGACCTACATTTATCCCAGTAATATTGAAATGGCCTTTTTTGCTGAAGTTACTGGCACACAGAGGAATAAAATGACTGTTCTTTTGAGGCAGCTTACTTTTAAATTCTGAAAGCTTCTCTTTCTCTCTTCCACCTTTTATTACCATTTTCTGCATTTTAAAGGGCAAAGCCTCATCTAGGAATGGTTAGAGAAGAAAGTGAACTTTCTATCACAATGCAAGTAGTCAAATTCACCTTTTTTCCTCCTCTCTCTCTCTTTTTTTTTTTTTTTTTTTTAACTGGAGACAACGGCCATTTATCCAAGGACGTGGAAGACTAAATCTGACTATTATTGTGGCTTTCAAACCCTAAGATTATATTTAGGTGTCTTTTTAATCTAGCTTCACGCCTAGGTACCACTTAATGTTTTGAAGTCTTACTTGGTATTTTAGTAAATAGCCCTAATGCTGGTCTGTTCTTCAGTGTATTCACATTGTGTTCCAAATAGTCTTGTCCAAACATGGGTTTGAGGAAGTCACTAAAGACTTTCCTGCATGTAATGCACAGATACATGTTATGCAGATTAACTGGCTGTTACCACCTGGAGGACTTCTTTACTTGAGTTTTTGCCTTTAGATTCCAGCCTGTTGCAAATGCTTGTGTGATGATGCAATTATTTCTATAATTTGTATTTGAGCATACATTTTCAACTTCCTAGTGCCCCCAAATCATATTAGTTGTTTAATAAAATTGATGGGAAACCTAGTTTACAAATAGTAGTGGTTTAAAGAGTTTCTAGAATGAAGAGGTAGAACAATTCTGTTTTATTGAACTTCATGCTAGACAGTGCTTACTGGATGCAGTAGGCCTATGCAAGCTTGGTTGATTGCCAATACATAGAAAATTCATTATAAGTCGGAGAACAGGAAGAGTTCAAGGCTGCATGTTAAAATCAATTTCTTTGGGTTGTTTTATTCCTTTAAAGTTACTTAAGGAAAGTAAAGCACGAGTCTTTTCTAGTTTTAATGCAATGTTCACATCTGTAATGTTAAAGTTTGCTTAAATATAAAGGTCTGGTGTGAATCCATAACAGTGTCGTTCCACACATACGTCAACTAGAGACTGACAGTTCAGCCTCCAGAGAGGAAAAACTTAGTGAGTACTCTGTGGTTTGCGAAGATCAGAGCATCGTGATCTGTTAGATAAGTGGTGGCCTAAGAGAATATGAGAAGGAAACTTGTGAAATTAGGAAAAGGTTGGGGATGGGGAATTGGATAGGCAAAGTTTGAGAAAAGTTTGGATAGGTGACTGATGACTTTCCATTGTTGGATGTCAGTGGAGACTCTACAGACTGAATGTACACTTGTAAAAGCTATACTTGTTTTTGTTACATGAACCTCCTCTTATCTTCATGTTTCTGGTTTGGGAGAAAGAAGGCATACCTAACTTCTTTACACCAACAGGAATGAAATGTAGTTTGGGGGAATGAAGGAACAGTTTGACTCACAAAGGAAAAAAGCACTGTGTTATAGAGAAGAAATGACCTTGTATGAGAGGAGTATATATTTTTTTACATTATTAATAAAATATTTTTTGACCAGAGATAAGTAAGTTGCTAGATGACACTGAACAAATATGTTGCCCTGTTTGAACAGGGTAGATACACTTCAGTGGGAAGTCAATTCATAAACATCTAGCCTAATATCAGAAAGATGCACAGCATTTTCATGTAGGTCAAGAAACCAAATGAAATTTGGATCCAGTGGGATGTGATTTCAAACTTGTGGGGTTTTTTTAGTTTGCAGGACAGGTGCACTTCGTGAACAAAAACAAATACTCATTTGGAACAGTCCGGCATTTAGGTCACTGGCAAAGAGGATGTTCTACACTCTGTTCTAGAAGCAATTTGCATGTTGTTTTGTGGATAATGTTGCTGCCAGAAACACCAACCCTTATGCTACATTGTCAAAAGTGCTAATTGACTATAACGACAGTATTCTTCCTGGGACGTAGTGCTAACTTCTGTTACTTGTACCTCAAGGAGGTTTGTCAAAAAGTCTTCTTGACACAACCACCTGCCGGTAGTCTATTCAGAACACTGGAAGTGTCACCTGCTTTCAGTGAAGTCCAGCTTTGAGGATAAACAAAATACATGGCAGGAACAGTAAGATACTGTCAGACTAACATTAAAACTGCAGTATATTAGCTTTTGCATGGAAATCTTGATGTAATTTCTATTCAAACAATGGATGTGTTTCCCCTGGGAAATTGTATATCCAAAATGTCTTTCATGGGCCTTTGCATAGAAGTTGAAGTCATATTATATGCTGTAAAAGCAACCAGCACATTTGCAATTATTTCAAACAGAAAACATTTGGAGAGCCTGCTAAAATACAACTTTTTGTCCTTTGGGATTTAATTTGCTTAGAAACAAAACGTTCCCTTGAAGATAAATAGCAAGAGGCATTGATTCTACTAACCAGAGCAACACTTCCAAATTAATTGAAAAAGATTTCCTAAAACCACTGTAACACTTCTACCAATTAAAAATATGTCCTGATTGGAAAGTTTGGTGCTGAAGGATTATAGTTACAGCACACTGAAAACTTATTAAATTAACTTTTAATTAAGCTGTTTTATATCAAACTACTTTATATCAAAGACAAATGCAACATTACTTCAAAGAGTTCATGCTGAACAGGAGAATCATTAACATTTAAATAAAGATGCGCCATATGGTTTGGCAGAAACTGGAATACTCTCAGACACGGGGGCTTTCTGCTTGCAGCTTCAGAATTTGGAGTCCATTATAGTCTGGAAGAAAAAAAGCTTAAATCTTCAAAGAACATAGACATTGTCAAATGGATATATTTTGATTTAATTCATTGGGTAATCCAGTTCTAAGTAACTATGAAGTACTTCAAATGTTAAAAATAAAGGTGCAGGTGGAGGGGCAGCTGGGGTTGATTATTTAGTGCTGACCACATTGGTAAATAGACCATGAAAGTATAAAATCTAAAAATGTGAGACACAGTTTCTTGATTTTGGTAAAATCAAGGGTGAGAGAAGCAGTAGAAACACAGAGAATCAGTAGAATCAGAAAGATGTGTTCTTTGAGAACAGAACATTGTGAAACAGTTCTATAGCCTGGCTTCTGTACTTCTGAATTCCAGGACATTCTTAGATGCTAGTGAACGATCAACGCAAAAATGGTGTTCATAAAATTGAGGGCTGGGCCTCAAACATTTTCCTGAATTCAGAGGATTTTAGTCTGTGATTAGAAGATACAAAGTGCTTGACTTTTCAAACAGGGCAATACAGACCATACCTTAGAATCCCTTTAAATCATCGTGAAATGTACATTAACAGAATGTGCTAAGACATTTTCCAAGTGAGGGAAAGTTCTATGTAAAGAAAAAGAAACAATCGTGTGTCTTGAAAAACATCTAAATATGACTCATGGATGTTCAGCATGTCTACTAGATGCTGAAAAATGTTGCAAGTGAAGTACAAATGCCATAGGCAAACCAATTTCCTCTGCTTTCTCAATTCAGATTTCAGGATGTCTCATGCAAGTTAGTAAGCATGGATTTCTCTGGTTTTGTTATAGAACAGTCATTTTCTCCCAGGAGATGCTAGGCTGGAATGAGGGTGGTTACCTGCAGTGGTTGAGGTTGTATGTTAGGGATTTCATTCTGCTTCTGCTCAAGAGCACGGTAGAAAATGCAATGTGGCTCAGATTCCTAAACTGTCTTCCTACACAGGTATGATATGTCTGGCTGTGCTTTGCTTTTATCTAACAGATCGATTGTATAGTCATATTGACACACACAGACACACCCCCATGCAGGGGTCACACAAGTGGTATTTACATCTTCCAGAATATTGAAACACAAGTTGGTAAACAAACAAACAAAAACCTTCCTGTTTTTTAAAACAAAAGGTACTTCCTAATAACTTAGAGCGACTGCATTTTTATAATATTTTAATGATAAAATATTTTCATACTAATAGCAATAGGAAAAGCCATACTAAAAGCAGGTATGTTTTCCTACAGAATACATACAGAAGAGGAGAAACTACTTTGAAGAACACTGGAGACCAAACCCCTGCGGAGTTGGATGTAGAAATCGCGGGTGAGATTGCTACCATGAATAAACCTAGATAATCATAAGGTAGACTAAAGGAAGAAATATTTAATCCTTGTTTTGTTTAGTCAAACATGATTTAGTTGCTCAAAATAAATGTAATGCAATCAAATGAATACAGTTCACGGTCATTTTTATTTTGACCATCTGTCAATTGTGCTGCTAGGTTTTCCGGGAGTGAAAAGGTGGTTTAATCATTCTCAAAAAAAGTTGTTACAAGTCTTGGCCTTACAGTTATTTCACATTCTTCTAACAAATTGACTGAAGAAGGTAGAGCTGTATTTCAATTTTTTGCATTTAAAGATTTTGCTAAATACAGCCACAGTCATGTAACTATAAGCCTGTCTTCTCAAAATGCGATATAATGGTGTTGATGATCATAATAATATCCAGTTCTTCAGAGAGTAGCCTGTCTTCACAAATGCAGAGTTGAGGAGAAACAGTGTATTAATTTCAATTTAAATTACAGTAGTAACTAGATTATTTTAGAAATTGATCCTATCGTGTTATGGATTTTAATCAAACATTTCAATATAAATCTATTATAACAGGATTAGTTCCCTGTTTTGAAACTGCTTTCCAATTTTTCCTGTAGCAGAAATGATAAAACTGGAATTAATTATTCTGAGAAAACCTACAATGATTTTTTTTTTCTTCCTGAATATTGTTTTAAGAGCAACTTTTTTGTGTGTGTGCCTTTTTTTCCCATGCCAGAGCTTAAATTTTTTGAAGTGCATAATTTCCTGCTACAGTAAAGAAATCATTTAAAGTATACGAAAAATAAACTGTGAGGAGATGCAGAAGCAGGTGATGTGACTAATAGCATTTAACTTCTGGCAAGTCATATGGCAGACCTGTGACTGAGGATAGGATGATAGCTGAGGGCCCTGAAAATAAAAGTGATAATAGTCCTCAAAAATCAAATAACTGATTAAGGTACAGACTTATATTAAGTCACAGATTTTTTACTTGTGCATGGTTTTGCATTTGCAGGTCTTAGCTGGAGTCTGCAGAGACAGAAGTGTCAACATACAAAGATTAAAAACAATTTTCCTGGTATTTCTGAGCTCTCTGGATTTTGGAAGAACTGTAGATTTTGAGAGACTGACTGGTCTCAGGAAGTATGGGCAATTCAGATAAGCTTTGAATAAGCATCAAACATTTTGCTGCTCACTGCTTATCTTCAGTTTCAAACTGAATTTTTTTAGGCTTATCTGTCACAACAAAAAGGGAAAAGAGGCAAGGTTCTATTGTGGTCAAAAATTTGTACAACCATCAATAATAGGAGGTTTCTCAGTGCTCTTAGATGTACCTGCACCCTGAGGCTAACAGCTGAAAGCAGAGAGAAGTTTGATCTGTGTTAATTTAACAAAAGCATCTAAAAAATATCAGCTCTTATCTCCATAAGTCTTAGTCAGTGAGAGCAAAAGGTAAGATTTCAATTAACTGGAGGTGGAATATTGGTCCACTCTGTTTTCTTCCTTGTTTTTGATTGCTTCTTGTTTTCAGGATAGTTAAACATATTTAAGAATACTTATCTGAATATTAAGCAATTATTTTGTAGTCCTAAACTGAACTTTCTTCCTGACAGCTCTGCTTTGACATTTTGTAATAAGGGAATCTGGACGAGTTGATGCTTTGTCAGAACCAAGTGCTGTAATGTTTAGTTCTCAGGTAAGATGCAGTGATGTTATTTTCATGATGCTTCTTTCTTATATAGGCTGAATTCCTATTAAACCAAATTATGAACCATTTTCTGTATTTTATTTTTTGGTGTACCTCTCAATTGTAGAGAACGTGTTTAAAAAAACAACAAACAGTATCACAATCTGTTCAGAGTTACTTGTCAGCTTAAAAAAAGCAATTTAAACAGTTCAGTGATATTTATGGTAAAATTCTGTTGTGGTTAGGTTTTTTTGGGGTTGGGTGACATTTTCTTTTTACAAAAAGGTTTCCTAAGTAACACAACAGGTATTTGAACCTCAGGTTTTTTATTGGTAGTGATGCTTTTCCATGAGTCTACTCACTGATGAAACTACTTTCTTCACAACAGTTTCACTGATGATAATTATGATGGACACGAACTGATCAATAATTTGTAGACATGTTTTTAGTGTTCAGTATTCTAAGTCATTTTAGACCATACTTCCATGATGGTTGTTTTTCCACATGTGTGCTGTAGAATCATAATTATGAATGGATAACTGAGGATATTATGCTAAAGGTAAAGTTTTTTCAAAGAGGTCCATACTTAAAGATCATCTGAAATTATATTAAAGCAAATCCTTTTGTTTTATGAAGTCCTTTTACATATGTCTGTTGTCAAGTTTCACTACATAAAGAACATATAGCATTTGTTACTTTCATGTTACATGGCTGCAATAATTCTAATTTCCATTTAATTTTAATTTTATTTTTTCTGGTTTGTTTTTATTTTTCATAGAACTCTCACTATGGCTCTGAACCTTATTCTTTTTTCCACACTTTGCCTCATGTCTTACATACCAGCTTAAACTCTTATGAAATCCAGGTCAACAATCAGGTTATGGAGTCATGAAGACAGTTAAATCGCCGTCAACAGAAACTTTTAAATCATCATTCTGGAGAATATTTTGGAGAATACAGTCCTATATCTAATCTTTATAGATTTTATAATTTCTACAATTCTTTTCTCTAGTTTTCTACATCTCTGAAATTACAATGGTTAAAGTTGATTTTATTCCTATAAGGTGTTGAAACAAGAAACCAAGGGATATTTTAATAATAAGGAACAAACCTTAAATCTTTTGAGGTTCTTAAATACAATTTTCCAGTAATTTTCCAAACATATTTTACACTATAATTTTTCTATGTAGATTAATTAGATTTATTTCACTAAGTCTAAACAAAACCTATTCATCCTTGAAAGCAGGCAGTAATATGTAATATATGTATTTTTATATAAATATATAAATGAACAACTCATCTGTATGTAACAAGTGTTATACTGAATATGATGAAGTTCACTTTCGTTTATAGAAATAAGCTTATTATTAAAAAAATCCACTGTTTTGCTAGCACTTGCTGTGGGACAGTACTTTAAATCTCCATCATAAAGACAAACTGCAGTAATATGTGTATTATTACTTACAGTATCAGAGGAGTTATAGAAAAGAGTCAATGTATGAACTGCAGTACTAGCATTAATCCATCCCTCCCTCTTGCCCTATAAAAAAGGAGAAAAAATGTTTAGATGTTAACTTTAAATAACATAAAGTAAGAACTTTTGGAAGTTGAATTCCTTCACCTTTTTATTCTCCATACTGTTATTTATACATTATTATGTTAGCCTTTCATCTTTTCTCGAGTAAAATAAATAGACCAAAATGCTTCAATCTTACAGGTTTTCCAAACCTTCAATGACATTTGCAATTGAACCCTTTCAATTTCAGCAACATTTTCTTCACTGTGGACATTGGACACTATTCCAATAGCAATTATATCATGGTAAATAAAGACACAAGACAGCTGTTTTATCTCTTAAATATGCAGCAAAAGCTTACACTTAGCACCTTCTACTGCATTGTCATGTTGTGAACTTAGGCTCATGATTCCCAGGGCTCTTTTTGGTGTTACTTCTTCCCAGTACAGTTTCCTATCCCTAAAGAACATAAACTTTTTTTTTATCTTGTATAAGACTATATATTTAACCACTAAGAAAGATTAATGTGTTTTGCTTGTGCCTGGTTTACCAAATAATAAAGATTGATTTTCGTCATGATTGTTCCATTACATTAATCTCTGTCTCAACCCTTATGGATCTGCAAATATGATAATTACTTATTTCATTTCTTTCTAGTGAGAAAGTCACTGGTCAGAGTATTAGTTTGGCCATCATCAAAATCCAAACTTCAAGGAACTTGTTAAGTGACATCTAATTAAAAGTAATATCAAAGTCTTTAGGGATCTTAAGGGACTCATGATATCCTAAAGCAAATGTTTTGCTTGAGGTATTTTTGTTTCTCAGTTGGTTTGTATATATTCAGATAACATGCCAAAAGAGTGGTGTTTACAGTATGATAATGTTCATGATAGGGGTGTCATTGAGAAAGTTCTTCTAGCATAATGTAAAAGACAACTGTCAAAGACTGTGCAGCTACTCACTATTGTAAGTTTATTTCGTAACTGGATCCCCCTTAAATTTAAATGCTTATATGTACTGTGGGTTTTTTTCTGTACGTGGTTCTTGCAGATGAAATTTGTAGCCACTGGATGACATAAGTTACTTATTCCTCTCTAGAAAGTAGTCAAAAGCTGTGCAGACTTACTGGAACACTAATAACTTTGGGAAAAAGGCTAACAAATCACATGCAGACAATACACAGCAATATTAACTGATATAACACAAGTTATAATATATTTTCCAAATTCAAAGTTAGCGAATCCTACATTAAATTACAATAAATATTAAACAGAATTGATTTATTTATTTGAATTATATTTTCTCATTATTTAATTCCTCTTGAACTGATTTCATCCTATTTCCAACATTTCATGAAAATGTGATTATAAACATTGCATATTTATAACCTTTTAGTTAAAATATAATTAAGCTTGAGGAAAAAACTTCTGCATAGCAAAGAGAGGAACATGAGCAGTGGTAGGAGGAAAGTAAAGTTTTAGGCAGGTGGCTGTGTTCCAAGATCTAAAGGATCATTATGACTGACCCATATTATTTACATCAAGAAGATTTCACCTTAACTCCATTATTTCTTTTTTGATTAGAGAATTACTTTTAGTTAAACACAAAGTCTTCACTGAAACAGTACAAATGGTGAAGAATATACCACAGCTGTGGTGCCAGTAGTTATTCTACCCTGATTTTGTCAGGTTATTCTTAGATTATTTTTTTTAAGTTCCACCTTTTGTGAATTCAGTTAGTTTCACGTACTAGCAGTTCAAATCACTGTAAAGGTCTTTTTTTGTAGATTAAATAAATTTTACTGAAATAAATTCCTCTCATATTCTCTTTGTAGGTGATCTCAGGTCTCTATTTTGTTCTCTGAAGGTAGTAATCTATTCACCCTTGGCTACAAGTCCTGTCAGAACCTGCTTTGCTTAGAGCTTAATTGCTCTAAAGAGCACTTGAAAAAAACTTGAAGGGCTCCTCTATATGGTCATTCCTTTTCTTATTTAACTTCTGCAGCAGATAACTGTGAGTATGCTGACATGTTTAGAGACAAGTACAGAGCTCTAAGGTCTACTAACACAGTTTTCAAGCCAGAATAAATACCTGTAGTAAAGAGAGGCAGTATAGATATCTTTCCTTTCCACTCTGCTGTGTCATATGGCTATTCTGGGCATGTGTGCAGAAAAAAGCTTTGTATATAATAAAAATGAGAGGTAGGCTATTGCAGGGAAAACGATTCAGCTCGTGGTTTAGAACAAATGAGGATTGGAGCAGCCTGATGATTTATTAATGACATGTTATTAACTGTCTATCAGTAAGCCAGTCATTCAGGATAGCTACAGTAGTGCACACAAAATGTTAATGAAGACCTACAATTTTCTAAATGCTTTATAACTGCTCAAATGTTTAGTCACACACTCAGCACTATGTGTATGCTCCCCCTATTGCAGGCCATGTGAGTTGCAGGCACCCGCCTCCGTTTCTCCTATTTACACACATCTCCTGTTAGAGCTGTGGGTGCCCCAGCTTTATGTGTACCCTGCTGCTCCCTAAATCCTGCTAATCCACATGCTGGTAAGAAAGGCACCATGGTCACATATGCACACCCAGGTTTGGGTCCCTGGTGCTGCACCGTGCATTGTCACTCCTTTAGCTGGATGTAGGCTGCTTATGGCATTTGAGGGGGAGGATGCTCTGCCTGGCCTAATTGGAGGTTGTGGTGTCGGTGGGGCGACTTCTGCCAGTGCCAAACCAGGTTTAGACGGCTGCTCTGTTATCCTTTTCTCACTCTAAGATCCCTCACAATTGTTGCAAATTTTCATGCTTCTAACTCCATTTTATTTAGTCACGCCGAGGCAAGATATCACAAGGTTTAAGTTTGCAACTAGGCATGGTTTAATTGCCAAGATAAGAATCTGTACTCCCCTGACTGAGAGTAATTTCATTGGTAAACTATCTGTAGGATGTCAAGTCATGTGTCACTACTAAACCTTTTACAGCAGAGACAGCTGCAGTAGTCCTGTGGGTGTTCACCTCAGAAAGTTCAGCTTTATTCAGTGTGTGAAATAATAGTAACTGGACATGTCAAAGCATGACTCCATTCCAGAAAATGACAGTAAACCAGGCCACTGGGCTGTAACTAAGCATGGCTCCCGGAGTGTTTCTTTGTAAGGGAGTGGGGGGAGGATGGGAACATGCTGACTGAAGAATCAGAAAGCATTAGAAATGTTATATGGTATTAAACAACAAAGGAAGTATTTGCTAAATCATAGCGTCTTTCCTCAATGGTACTTAATATCATACTAGGAAGCAGTCTTCCTGCTTTCTTCCCTGGTGTACTAATAAACAAGACTGACAATTCCTGGAATTGTTCTTTATAATAATACTTATGTTTATTTATATAGCTTTTTGCGCTCTGCAATCCTGTATTATTGATAATGTGGGGCTGAACCCATAGTGTTTCAATAACTGGCTGCCTTCTGCTAAATATGTCCTTGCCACCTATGTGTTCTGAAAATTGAAGGTATTCAATAAAATATGAAGTTATAAAAAAAAAATATTTCTTTCACTTAAAACAAAAAATCCAGAAACTTGCATCAGATCATTTATTTTCCAAAGAATGTAGGTAGAACGACTCCAAGGGACATACTTTGGGTTCTAGCACTCTTTCTGCATAAAATCAGTTACAAGATTGGAGGCTTAATTGAGAGATGTAACAGGTTAAGTGAAACACCAGGAGAAAGGAGAAAGACAGCTGTAATGTAAACACATTTAATTTCCAGTAAAAAGTTTAAGAACATTCTAAATGTTGCAATTGTATATTCCTTAGAATGAAGGCATGGCTACTCATGAGTAGCAAATATTTGTCCGAGAGTGTGTTGTTGCAGCAGGTAATTACTGTTAAGTTTTAGCTTGTTCTATACCCATGATGTTTTTGATTAGCAAGCCTCTAAAACATTCCCAATAGAGAGGACTGTCAATACCGCTGACACGTATCTTGTACTTTTCTTACTCTTTGCAGTTCTCTTAGAAGTAATATGGAGACTAGAAAACGTATGCATGTATGCTGGAACACACTCTGTTTGTCACTTTTTTCTCTGCTATATAACAAGCATTAGAAAAAGGTTATTAATTTTGGGGGGGCTGGCATGCTTCTTTTGTCTCTGAAACAATTCATTTTAACCTGAGAAGACAGAATAGTTTTAGCAGCTTCCTAAAAACTGTCATAGCTATTACACTCTCCAGCATTTGATAAATCTAACCAATTTTTTCCTTTTGTGAGAAAGCTATGTCTGCCTATGTCTATTCTTTCTTCTGCAAATCTTAGGCTGCCATTTCTCATTTGCCTTTCATTGCTGATGTTACAAAATTGCTTATTAAAAACATTTCAGAAATAAATTTGTGTAATAAAAATTCTAAAGTATCTTCACAGATAATATTAGCAGGGATGTAGAAAATGCAATTTTTTTTCTGTCCTTTCATATCTTCCTTTCTAAAGTGCAGTAAATTGTTGACCTTTTACTACTTCAAAAGACAAATTTGATTTTATTATGTACCTTGTTTCTTGATATCTTGTTGACTATAGTACAGCATGAATCTTACTGGGTAACATAGTCTGGCTCCCTACCAAGAAAAAGCTATACCTTACTACAGTTCATTGCAATGTCTGACTGCTTTGGAATAGAGGAAAAGTCTCTTGACAGATGTCCTGACAAAGCAATAATGAAAAGGTCATACCACATTTCCTGCAGCATTTATCTTGTTTCTTTAGTGGCTGTGTACCGAAAACTAGATCCAATTATATCTAATTACGGAACACCAAGTTCTGCAATAAAGTTAAGAATCTATTGAACACATATCAAAATTATTACACGTTATATTTGAAAATTCTAAAACTGTTAAATGGCATCTTGTCAACATTAATATTCAGATCCAGTCTTAAAACTTTTTACCTTTTCTAAAGATCAAGGTCACAGAGCTCAGCAGTTCTTTTTTTATGGGGCCTTGGGGCCATTTTGAACTATTACTACTTCAAGAATTGTTGATTATGATTGAATACTGGAACAAAAGCACATCATAGACATTCTCAGCAACTCTTCCCTGACAACATTGTCAGCATATGGAATAACAAATGCCCAATATTCAGTGACAACTATGAAAATGCTTGCTTATCAATTGTTTTATCTTCCCTTGATAAGCCATAAATGATTAATTCTAAAAATACTCCATATTGAGTAAGTACACAAATTATGTTTCTTTTGTCATAAAGTTCTGATTTTAGAAAACAAAGTAAAAATAACTGATGATGCTAAAGAAAATATTTTCTGTGTTGATATAGAAGAGTAATTTGGATAAGTTTGGAACAGGCTATTTTGAAAGGCCACAGAAGTCTACAGAAGTCTTTCAACTGACTTAATGAGTTTTGTTAGACCCATAGCTGTTAATTACATTGGTAACAGTGTCATCATTCTTATGGCACTGATACCGAGGATAAAAGAACACTGAAGAGACATATGGTTCTTTCTGTTGGAGTAATGTAGCCAAGTTTGACGTACTCTGTAGATAAGCTAGACCTTCAGTGGAAGTACCCTGTAAATAGATGAGCTAAACATTCAGTAGGCAAAAGAAGACCTTGAAACTTTGTATCTTGGAGTAGAATAGATAAGGAAGCTGTGCTGAAATAAGCTAGTTTCTGTGAGCAAAATGCACAACCGAGCCAAAGAACAAGCTGTGCATCCGTGAAGACTGAGTTTGACTAGAGGACATGGTGAGGAAGACTATCGACGACCACCAGAGGACCCTGAAAGATCACCAATGGACATAAGAGTGCATGCGTCAAAGACTTTTACATATATTAATGAGTTCCAGGAAATAACATGAATATGTTAATAATTTCTCAGAAATCTAATGAATATGTATATTCTAATTGTACATAACCCCTATAGTTGAGCAGCTCAGTGCGCACACTAGGTGGAGCGGTCCCCTGTGCGCCCAGCACCGCAATAAAGAATGCCTGCTTTCTAAAACTCCAAATTGAGTCTTAGAGAGTTTTTAATTTGCCGGTACTTACGGTAACAGCACCAGTAAAGTAAGGTGCTTAATTGTGTGGTTTTTACACTGCTTAAATATTGACATATTTGTTTTGCTTTGTGTCAGACCTTTTCTGCATAAGCAATAACAACAATAAACTTTGTTACATTCCAGTTAGCTCCATATCTTAAAATGTTTAGATAGAAAATTTGGTCCAAAGTCAAGCAGGAGTTAGAAGTCACTAAGATTGTTCCCATCTCTTTTTCTTCTAAATGAGAAACAAGGATTCTGATTAGTACATTTGGAGAGAACCTACGTACAATAAAACTTATTTTCCCTCTGCGTTTTGTAACAAGAAGTGGTGAGTCAGAGTATTCTACATTTTGTAAACCTTAATTACACAGTTGCAAAAACTGGCTCAAAAATAACTTTAGTAATTGTTCAACTAAATGCTTACAATTTTCTTTCCTTCTGTTTTGTCTTCTAGTGATTAATGTGTGATATACACAAGTAGATGACTAATAGAAGTTCTTCCTGGGCTCAGCTAGTTTTTTTAAAAAAATCCAATCAACATACCCAGACTGAAGGAACAAAAAGACCTTTCAGTCCAATTCTGTCCTCAAAGGCCAAGTTATCAGAGTCAATATCCCTGATATGAATTACTGTCCTGTATATTCTTATATGTTCTATACTTAATATAGTATACACTTAAATCCTACCCATTTATATCTTTTTGTTACTGAAAAAGCATTCATCTAATAACACAGTTGATGTAGCACCAGGACTGATGAACTTGACTTTCATTTAGAAGCCCACTGGAGTGGAATAGTTATACACTCAACAAAAAACAAAGCTGATGAAAAGAAGAAAGTGAAATGAATGCAGCTTTGATGCAGTGGATGCAGTGTCTTCATTCTTCTTATTATTCTTGATAATTGGTTTATTTGGCATATTTGGTTTATTTACAAAGTGCTTTTACTTTTAGTGATGTGTTTTGATAATCTGATTCACTAAGGATTTAATTATAAATAATTTATATTTGATATGTTTAATTATGAGAAGATACCATGAATTTTAGGACTGAATGATTCAAGGCAGGTGAGCCTTATAGTCATATCTATTTTTGTGGGTTTGATCTACTCACTTGCCTTCCCTATTTCACTTTCTTGCCCAAATAGTTTTTCCTCTCATATTGTTCTTGTTCCATCTTTGATCTAAATACTGATAAGCACTGTTGGGGGCAGGGGAGGAGGGCTGCACAATGGCCTGGATAACAACAGCTGACAAGAAGTGATGTGAGGGTAACTGGGTTTTTATGCTGGTACATATGGTATCTAGAAGCTTTCTGTGACCAAATCAAAGATTATAATAATTAAATTGGAGATTATTTGAGCTTTGCAGTGTAGTGACATTTTTCTTGTTTGTTAGAAATCATGAGGTACACCTTGTGGGAGAGAAAAATATAATTCATTCTAAAAAACTTTCTCCCTCCTCAGACATCTAAATTATTTGACTTGCCTTTTCTGAAAGTCATGATTTTCATCATTGTTACAAAGTTTACTCCTAGAGGAAGAAGTACAAGGGTTATAAAAATGCTAATTTAAGCTAGAAAGTATAAATAAATAATAGAAAAAGTATAAATAATTCTATTTAAATTTTTTTCTCTGACACTGCAAAATAGAGACTAGATTCTTAGTAGAGAAATTCCTTAATCCAGGCTCATTTTATACAGTTGAGGGTCTAGCCTCGTATACTTCAGTGCTTTTCTGAGTCAGGTCCTTGAAAATCTTCCAGTTCTCAAATACAGGTGTTCACTGTGCTCTACTGAGGTATAAACAATTGAAGAAACAATTCATATAATGGTATGTAGGCCTATTACACATCAAGATGAATTACAAAAGAGTATGATGGCACCAAAGTGATAAAGGATTATGACTTTATATGCTGCTAGTCCTGAATCACAATTATCTTAGCCAAGAACAAGCAATTATTCAAAATAAAACACAATTTGCTATAAATGCAGACTACTCAGAATATATGGGGTGTAAGTCTTCCACTGATGTAAAATAGTTTGGCTCAAATGGTAAGTTTTCAGAATCAGTGTGACCTTTTCATTTTCCTGAGTTATCAGCCTGTTACCATAGCATGGATAATTTTTTCAGGCACTTTAAAAATGAGTCTGTAGAGGCAGAAACTCTCTCGAAATTTTACTCTAAGCCTCTCTACTTTCAGCAGTTGCGATTTTTTTGTGTCATACTCTCCTGAGAATTAGGAGGCAATGATTTAGACTCAGTGGGAAGGGCCTGGTTAGACTGCTCCCCTCAGTGATCTGGTCTGAGCTGTGTTTGGCCGGGCTGCCACAGGTGGCTGGTGATGGGGTGGCTGTGAACTGCTACATACCAGTTACAACGGCTTCCAGCAGGTGCTGTGGCAGAGAGAACCAGGAGACAAAAAAACAGCATGCGCCAAAATTACTCACCAGAGAAGTATATGGCGCACCATATTGAAGGAGACTGCAGCCGTCAAGTTGGGTGCTACCTGCACAGAAGGAATGGTTCCCTTCTGAGGGAAGTGTTGCCACAGCGGGAACTCTCCTGAGGGAAGTGCTGTCCAAACTGCTGCCAAACCACAGTGAGGACACTCTTGAGGGAAGTGCTGCCATGGCTGCTGCCACGCCAGAGCAGGGATGCTCCTGAGGGAAATGCCTCCAAAACTGCTACCACACCAGAGCGGGGATGCTGCTGAGGGAAGTACTGCCACAGCTGCTGCCATGCCAGAGCAGGGACATTGTTGAGGGAAGTGCTGCCATGCTGGAGCAGGGACACTTGTGAGGAGGCTGTGTCCCACTGCTGATTGCACACCGGAGCAGGGCCAGTGAGTAACAGAGCAGCAGAAACCTTTAGGCACCTGCATCGATGGCTACACCATCTGTCACCTCATCAGTGGAATTTTCAGTGGACTGGCAGTGAAAACAAGGTAATTTGAGAATGGGCAGGGGGGAGGATAAGGGTTTGTCTAATCGTATTCTGTTTTTCCTCAATATCTAAATCAGTGATCAGAGGTTTGTGTTGGTGGGAAGTGAATTAACTGTGAATTCAAATAAAATTTGAAGGTAATTTCATTTGCTCCCTTCAATTACATAAGGCACAGATGCTTTTAATCTAAAACACTTGGACATTTTTCCCTTCAGTCTGCTCTGCAACAGAATCCTTCCAAACGTTCTTGGACAAAGATCATACCTGTTCCTATTTCCATGGAAACATCCTTTCCAGACCTCACACATTTTCTGCCAGTAGCGGATATCTCAAGTCTGGAGGAATTGTTTGCTTTGTCTTTTTCCTTCTGGATGACAATGACCATGTATTTGTATAGTCTTGCCTGATGAAGAGCATTCAGGACATCCCCATGGACTGAGCTCACAAGAGACTTGCCATTAATTGACAGAACAAGATCTCCTCAATGAATAGTCCCTTCTTGAGATGCCACTCCCTTTGAAAACACTCTGTGGACCTACACGAAAGATTTTAACTTAAGGATGCTTTAACCTCATGACCACACATAGTGCTCTACAGGCCAGGGTGAACACAGAGTCCCTACCAAAGTTTGCAGTCAGTGCCCACTGCTTGGATATCAAGCACACAACATTTGCTCCAACGAACAGCCTAAGTCACTGGACAAGAACTGCAGTTAGACCATGCATTATTCCATGGTCATTTCTAAGCCAAAGACAACCACAACCAGCTAGAGAATGTCATATCACAAATCACTTATGCTTTCACTGAACTCCCCAACTTTGGACTGTTTGCCCTGTGATACTTGGATGAGACTTGATACAGACTTGATCTAAGCATTACCTCTTACATAAACTCCCTGTTTGGATCGTCCTGGCGGACACTGACTAGAATGATCCAACTGGGCACTAAGAATTTTCCTTGAGAACTTGCATGGAGCGGTCAGGGTGCTGTGAATCCACATCCCAGCCCTTTCTAGAAACAAAACTAAAATTGTATACATAGCTAAAATAATTTATGTCTCTCTAGGTGTTCTTCTCATTGTCAATAGAAGTAGTGATCACCTGGTTTTGTGATGGGACCAGAACACCTCAGTAGAAGATGGAGGGCTCCTGTAAACATGGGGTCTGCAGAAGTGTGAGGTGCAATGTGTCCTATCTCACAGATACTGCTAGTGAGCCATTTTGCAAGTTCCCTTCCAGTCAATAACACAGTGAATATAACTAAAATGCCATCACCTGTGGTGCCTGCTAGCTCCAGGTGGAAAGTAGGTGTACCTTTTACATCTGTATGTCTTTAAATATGAGCATTAGAGGTTATCACTAGAAGAATAAAAGGTAATTCAAGCAGTGGTTCTCAGAATCCTTAGAAGCACTAGATATCCACTAAGTCAGGTGAAAATATGTGGAAATAAAAAGTTAGAAATCATGCTTTAGGAACATCAAATCAGTTTGATAGGTTCATGATAGAGGCACCAGTAGTTTTTTTTTCTTCCTCAGTGAATTTTGTATTAGGAGTGCATGGAATTTGCATCAGCTGCTTAACTTCAGCTTATCCTATAGACAACAACTTTCAGTATGTTACTACAGTGCTACTCCATGATTGCAGGTAGCAGGTAAGAGAAAAATAACATCTCTGAAGTGGCATTCTAATGGCATGTGTAATTTGATAAAATGTTAATTATATATTTTCATTAATACTTTATGTTATATAATATATTTCAAAAGTTAGTATATTCTTTGTATTGCAGTGCTGTAATCCATGGGACCTGATGAGATGCATCTGCGGGTCCTGAGGGAACTGGCAGATGAAGTTGCTAAGCCGCTATCCATCACATTTGAGAAGTCATGGCAGTCTGGTGAAGTTCCCACTGACTGGAAAAGGGGAAACATAACCCCCATTTTTAAAAAGGGAAAAAAGGAAGACCCGGGGAACTACAGGCCAGTCAGTCTCACCTCTGTGCCTGGCAAGATCATGGAGCAGATCCTCCTGGAAACTATGCTAAGGCACATGGAAAATAAAGAGGTGATTGGTGACAGCCAACATGGCTTCACTAAGGGCAAATCATGCCTGACAAATTTGGTGGCCTTCTACGATGGGGTCACAGCATTGGTGGATAAGGGAAGAGCAACTGACATCTTCTACCTGGACTCGTACAAAGCATTTGACACTGTCTTGCATGACATCCTTGTCTCTAAATTGGAGAGACATGGATTTGACAGACGGACCACTCAGTGGATAAGGAATTGGCTGGATGGTCGCACTCAAAGAGTTGAGGTCAACAGCTCGATGTTGAAGTGGAGACCAGTGACGGGTGGCATTCCTCAGGGGTCAGTATTAGGACCGGCGCTGTGTAACATCTTTGTTGGCGACATGGACAGTGGGATTGAGTGCACCCT
>NW_008824411.1:2911810-2947575 GCF_000699105.1 Pygoscelis adeliae | reverse complement strand
AGGCCAAGTGCAAGGTCCTGCACATGGGTCAGGGCAATCCCAAGCACAAATACAGGCTGGGCGGAGAATGGATTGAGAGCAGCCCTGAGGAGAAGGATTTGCAGGTGTTGGTTGATGGGAAGCTCAACATGACCCAGCAATGTGCGCTTGCAGCCCAGAAAGCCAACTGTATCTTGGGCTGCATCCAAAGAAGCGTGACCAGCAGGTCGAGGGAGGTGATTTTGCCCCTCTACTCCGCTCTCGTGAGACCCCACCTGGAGTGCTGCATTCAGCTCTGGGGCACCCAGCATAAGAAGGACATGGACCTGTTGGAGTGAATCCAGAGGAAGGCCACGAAGATGATCAGAGGGCTGGAGCACCTCTCCTATGAAGGAAGGCTGAGAGGGCTAGGGTTGTTCAGCCTGGAGAAGAGAAGGCTCTGGGGAGACCTTATAGCAGCCTTCCAGTACCTGAAGGGGCCTACAAGAAAGCTGGAGAGGGACTTTTTACAAGGGCCTGTAGTGGTAGGACAAGGGGTAATGGCTTTAAACTGAAAGAGGGTAGATTTAGATTAGATAAAAGGAAGAAATTTTTCACTATGAGGGTGGTGAGGCACTGGAATAGGTTGCCCAGAGAAGCTGTGGATGCCCCATCCCTGGAAGTGTTTAAGGCCAGGTTGGATGGGGCTTTGAGCAACTTGGTCTAGAGGAAGGTGTCCCTGCCCATGGCAGGGGGGTTGGAACGAGATGATCTTTAAGGTCCCTTCCAACCCAAACCATTCTATGATTTCATGAATCAATTAGCCTTATGCAGTTTTTAAAATACAACCAAAACCTAAAATACAGCTACTGGCCTGTTATTTTCCTCAATACTAATGTGGTTTTTTTGTTTATTGTTAGTCTGTTATTAGCAAATTTCTTTCTAACTTCTGAGGATTGCTTGGGGAATTGCTGGATTGGAAGACAGCTGGAGTTTTTCTGTGTTGGTAATGGAAGAGATATACTTAATTTTGCTCCTGCACTTGCAGTATTTTTCAGAATGTATTTGTATGTTACGTTATAAAACATATATGTCTTTTAGTACTCTTTGTTAGTATCTGTAGTTCTATAAATGAACTAGCCCCTATTAACATTACAGTTCAGTATACAAATCCATGCGGCATTGGAACCTTTCTGTGTAATAGGGCATTATAAACCTAATATTCTCACATTAGTGTAAGAAAAATATACTTGAATATAAATTATTTTGCTTTAAACAGTAGAGTGCCCAAGTAGCTAAATAAGCTCTATTTAAACTCACTGTAAAAATATAACAGAAAATATATTAAAACTGATTTTGTAAATGCATTGATTACCATTTGGAGATACATTCATAGAATGTAAGAGCAAACAAGTACATTAAAATATCTGATCTCACCACCAAGTGTCCTAATCCATTTAATTTCACTTGATCATCCTTGCATTTTGCATATTTCTTCAGCTGGAATGAAAATAAGTGCTGTGGTTGAACTAAATAATCCCTTTGTCAATGTATGGTTCAGGTATCCTAGTCATATATATCAGTTGCATGATTGATACATAAGACAATACAAATATTATTTCAAAGGAAATAAACTCCTACAGTACAGTATACTAATAGAAGAACTTACTCTGGACAGGATTTTGTTGGTGTGTGAAGTTATGCTTGTATAAATTATATTTTAATGGCTTGTCTATTGTTTTTATTTTCTTAAACTGGATGGTTAAAACTGAAAGCACCTGTGATGACTGTACAAGAAAATTTCCCCAGAATTTGTAAGCTGATTTTTTTTTTCCCTAGATGAAAAAAGATGTATAGAATAAATTTACAATTTAGTTAGTGTAACACTGTCTAGAACAATATTATATGGCAGCAGTTCAAGTACTCTATCATAGTAAAGAGAACTCTTTTGGGGACATATATACATATCAGGAAACCTATGAAATTTTGATGTCCCCAGAGCCACAGTGAATTTGGGGTGGGACTAACCTCAGATGTGTAACTTGTATTAAAATTCACTGAATGCAGAAATAGCTTTAGTTTCAAAACCAAATGGTAATAAATTGTTCATACTGCAGCTATCACTGTAAGTAGTCTCTACAAACAGAGCAGCCTCTCATTAAGGGTGATATCTGTTAGAACTTACACTACATTTAGAATAATTGATACAGTAGTTCTATTCCATTACTGCAGATATATATGTGGACTGAATATCTTTGATCTTTTGCAGTGAATTAAACACAGTTGTGCTGATTTCAGAGAAGTTGTAGTATTGAAGTCTGAAAGGGATCAAGGCTTATTGCTAATAGTCTTTAAAATATTTTCATGAAACTCAGATTGACTGTTGTATTTTTATAACCTTTTCATCCCTTAACATATGGAAGGAGGACTACAAATCAGTCTTCCATTCAGACATCATAAGTGATCAAAATAGTTTCAAATGGGTCCTCCTCCCACCCCCACCCCTTCATCATGTGAATGAATTCTGAGTATAGGCATGGAAGAAAAATTCAAAGTACGCTTGTCTTTCATTCTAATGCTTCCTGACCAGAATATTTATGTGGTGTGCTTATTTGTACGGTATCCCATTTTTTATGTCATGAGACAATTTACTGCATTGTCTTGAAATAGAGGTTTTAGCAAAAGGAGTTCTTCGCTTTCTCAAATATTATTAGCTATATACTTCAGGTCATGGTGCTAATTGGATTTTAAATATGCTGGATTACAATGGAACTCATGTGGAAATACCTGTGACATTCCCATGAATACCACATGAATTCTTAATCTGCAGGTTATAGTGAATACTAAATGAATTATTAAGCTAAATGTAACTATATTCCATCTTTGTGATCAGGGCAGCTGTGTGAGTAGAAAAGTAAGCGTGTCCTTGATAAAAACAGTCAGAGAACTTGTAAAATCACAGTGCAGCATATGTGCTGAAGGAAGTGATAGACTAGCACATTCACTAAGCAATTGGGGGAAAATGGAAGCATGCAGGCATACTGCTGGCATATTTTGTGTGTGTGTGTCTGTAGGTAATAGAATGAGATATGGAATATCATGCTAAAATTTAAACATGCCATCCCTAAAAAAGTTGATAAAGACCAGAGAGCTTATGTTATCATTTATTTGTACATGGTAAGTACACCATCACTGCAGGGTACAGAGAGAACAAAATGAGAATAAGAACAATTAGTCTTTCCTGGTTTTAGTATTATGTCACAAATGAATTTGTTCAGGACAACATTTGTGGGGGGAAAAAGAATGGAAGCTTATTGGTGAATGGGTCAAGGCGCTAGGTGGGGAAGAGGAAATATAGGCAGTGTTAGTCAGCATTACATGATACCAAGTGGGTGGAATTCTGGCTCTGCTGAAAAGCTTGGAGACTTCCTATTAATTTATTTTATTCTTAGTGTTTGTTTCATAAACCAAAGCTCACTGGTGTAACTGAGAAACCTTCTACTGCAGGGTAGATTGGACTTGTCTCATGTATGAAATCCCACTCTGCTGATGCATTGTCCTTTTCCAAGCAAGTGGGACAAAAAAAGGTAAAAACATTTTCACTAAAGAAAACCCATAAAAATATTATCTTGCTGTTAGTATATTTTTCTGCCTGTTTTATAAACTCTCATACCCTTTCCCCTATGCACGATAAAGAAACTTAATGTCCAAGGAGACACTAACCTCTATTTCATTTTTCTAAGAGAAACATTTTTACATTTAAGTGATTTCAGTTGCTAGTAGTGTTTGGTGATTGTACGTGTTTAGAACTGCTAAGGTTCTTTTGCTTTGAAATGAGGATTTGTTATTAACATTTTGTCATTAACATTAACATAATGAGGAATTTCTCATTAACATACATTGTACCTGAACCTTTGAATTTACAGTGCTTATTATATTTTATAGATATGCTTATTTATGTTATATTAAACTGTTAGTCATGAAAGTGATGTGCTATACTTCAGATTTGGGGGGGGAGCTGTTTCTGAGGAGAAATTTGAGACTTTCACATTTATTTTTTAAATTTTTTTTTTTGAAGAAGAAAAGTTTCTTTTTATTGCTTGCCTTACAATCTGGTTCAAAGCTGTAGTTGAAATACCAGCAACTCAAACATATATCTGAAATATCATCGGGTAATCCAATAAGCTGCCTCTCCCGCCAATGAGGAAGTCAAAAGTTCAGCTTTGCTTATTACTATGAAAAGAAAATTAATGATACTTATTGAATACTGAACTGATCAATATTGCAATAACTTTAATACTGTATTTATCAAGATAAAGTTGCAATGTTAATAGCAGCGTTACGCATTTTCATCTACTGCATAGATAGAAATAAGTAATTAACATACTGCTGTGTTTTGTGACTTTTTCAGATAAAACATATTACAGTTAAAGAATACCCACAGCTACTCTAAATTGTTATAGCTCCATCAGCTTTGACAGAACAAATGTTTCGTAGATTTTATGTCTCAAAGCCTGTAACAGCTATTTGGCAAGCTCTTCCTAATACAGCCTGCAAAATAAAGATCATATTAATGTTTGTTCTTTTCAAATGGATTAAAAAGAGAGCCTTCTTGAAGTTATCATTGGAAACAAATCTTTATTACATGAAAATTGCTTTAACTGTAAATGTTTTATGGACTTCAGCATTTTATATCAGTATTGAATATTGTGCTTAACACAGACATTTCAATCCCACTGCAAGTTTTAGAAAGTTGGGTTGCTGATGTACTAAAAGATGCTACAAAGATTCATGAAAGCATTTGTTTAGCCAGCTATTGTATATACTTTATGCAGTGAATCAGAAGGGAAAATTTCTGTATATTATTGCAGTCCTTATCCATGTTTTTTGAGGAAACTTGAAACTGAACACTCAAATTTGCAGACTATTTTAGATTGATAGCATATTGATTGGTGGAAGAAGTTTTGTGCCTTTAATAAATTGACTTTATCCATTAGTCTGTCCTTACCCTGAGTTACACTGTTACACTAAGTTTTATTAGTATTTCTGTAAGGTGTTTTTGGCTTGTTTTTAAAGGCCACCGCTGTTAGGCATTTAATTCTACTAGCCTGAATTTGTGTTGCTAGTTCCTGTAGAGTGCCATACTGTAGAATGTGAATGTCACATGAATAAATGTATAGCATATATGCTGTATATAATGATTAGGGATTTTCCAGAGTTTTAATTTTTTTTTTTCTCCATGATTTTAAAAGGACAAGATTTTTCAGAAGTACAGAAGATTTATTATCTGAAAATTTTTTCCTTCAGGAATTATATTTAACCATTTTTTAAAATCTTGACCCTAATGTATAGAGTTAGCTTGTACCTTAATATTGTTTATCTGAATATAACAAAGTAGCAGCAACCTAGCAGATCAGATCAAGTAGGAATGCTCTTAATAGTGAAGATATGTTGGTGACTCTCTTGTTGTCTGGTTTTGCTCTTAATCTGTATTATCAGACCTGGCAATTGCTACTCCAAGAAACTCTCTCTTTTAAAAATAAATTAGCATAAAATTAAATTGAACGTTTTAATGATTTGCAAGTTTATGTAAATGACCAATTTAAAAAAGAACTTTATGGAATCGGACCTATTCACTACTCAAGCCTAATATTACGTTCTCTGCAAATCTCATTATATGCAGCTCATGAGAGTGTGATTAACATATTAATTTATATGCAGATAGCCATCTAAATGCCAAAGCATTTTTATTCAGCAAATTCCTTTCCACTTTTGAATTGGTATTGGGAAAAAAATGTGAAAGAAAACTTCATAGGGTCAGAATGAGAGGCATTCAAACTCTCATGAATAACATCTTTTTGGCTGTTGTTAGCAGATGCACTTTCAGTTGTGTCTGTTTTCAAGATGTTCTGTATAAACAAATGCAGATTTTATTTATTTCTTAATTTTTACTACCTCTGTTTTAGCATGACTATTCAGTGTAAAATATATATGATTAAACAACTTGGTTCTGAATTTAGCTGGACTTTGCAAAGAGAATAAATTTCAGTTAAAATACATTGGTCTAGTCTCTCCTTCTAATCTTACACTGTCAAAGCATCTATACAGCCTTGCATTATTTCAAGAGCACACTTAAGGCATGAACATAAGAATAAAATGAACCTGAAGTAGATCCCCTGATATCTTTGATCCCTTTGCAATCAAAGCTATAAATCAAAACCCTGAGAGTGGACTCCAGCTAGAAAGGAGGAAGAAGTAAGATAAAGGGCAGAATTCTTATGTAAAGAAAAGTATAATATGCTTCTATATCAAATCCAGTGATTATTGTTAGTACAGATCATACAAAAATGAAGATATTATCTGTGCTAAAATTCTCTTTATTTTCAAGTTACTTTGTTTTATAAGGTTCCAGCTACTTTCTTTGTTGTTCTGTAAAATTACAAAAACTGCTGTAAAATGCAAACAGAAAATGTTTTGAGAAATGTTTGTCAAAATAAGAATAGATGATATTAGACTGATAGAATCTATTTTAAAACTTTGATTTTCAAATAACTTTTCTGAAGTTTGAACATACAATGCTTCAAATGGTTGTGTTATCTAGCTATGACTAATAATGAAGCAAAAATAATGCCATCTGAGATTGCAGTATCATATGAAATAAATATCTACAATATTTTCTACTAGGTAATTATAATTAGCCTAAGTTGTGTATTTAGACAGATCACAAGACAGACAAATGAAGAGGGATGGTGGACTCAAAGTAAATATTCATGAATTTTAAACCTCAAGTCTGTAGATATTTGCACACTGATTTGTTCACATTTCTGGTTTGTAATATTAAAAACACCACTTTAAAAGTTTCAGTATTTGTAAAAATCTAAATGTTTTAGCCTAAAAAAAAAGTTTTCAGAACATGAAAAACAAACAAAAAACCCAAAGTGCTTGGAATTTCCTTCTGTAATGCTTCAAACAAAAGGAATACACTTGTCTCGGATATTGGTAGACTTATTTTTGTGTTATATAAGGCATTGCTGTTTGAAGTCTGTTGTTTTCTTTTTGCTTTTACCTTGAGTGACTGGGATAATTTTTTTACAAGTGGCCAGCAAACATTCTCTTTATCTCCTGTGTTTTAACGTGCATGAAAGAGCAAATTTTAAGGCATGTTTCCAGAGACTTAAAAAAAACAGATAACTATTCTTTGAGTATTTTTTTCTTTTTTTCCTGTTTTCCTTTTGACGTTTGGTTTCTTATCACTATTGAGAATATAAGATTTTTTGATACAACTCCTAATCAACCTGATTTAGTTGAAGATGGCAGGGGGGTTGGACTAGATGACCTTTAGAGGTCCCCTCCAACCCAAAATATTCTATGATTCTATAAATCTTTCTTTTTTCTGTAGTCTTCCTTGTTGCTTCTGTAGACTACAGGTTAATAATTACAACCTGATACATTAGTTTTCCAGAAATTTCACGTACATGTAATATAGGTGTAGGGAGAGGTACAGGAAACCATATTTTCTAAGTTTAAATTGTAAAATGAAATATTTCAAGGATTTGAATATGGTATTGAGGGCAAAATGATTTTTTTAATGTATATATTTTACTGTAGTTTTCATAACAAGGATAACTGTGCACAACATTCTTGCAAAGTCCTGTATTTAAAGATGAAAATTCTGGTGTTGAAAGTATACATTTTAACTGCCTGGAGCTTCTGTTAAACTGTGACTAAAAGGGATGGAAGGGAGGATGGAAATATCATCACATATTTTTTGTTGTTACTCCTTCAGCCAATACTTTTCCAATTTTACATGTTCATACAAACCCAATAGCTGAAAATGAACATACTATAAATGGAGCTGTCAAAAGTAGTTTGTCAAGCAACTTGATTATTTAAATGTTTTGATCTATCCTCTTACCACGCAGAATTCTTCAAAAAAATAAACCTTATAAGTTATCTAAATCACTGATCATTTTTGGGTTAAGGGATTTCCTGGAATTAATATTTACAAGTAAAATTATTAACTAGTATTATAATGATCTTGGTGAGCTACAGGAATATTATATGTTTGTTAAAATTGGAATTTATTTGCTATGCATTTTGAATGGATCAGCAAGCATAATCTGACCTCTGAATAAGCAGGGAGTCAAATATGTGGGGGTTTTGTTTGTTTTTTTCAAGGCAGCCAGTCTGGGTGACTAGTTTTATTTTCTGAGTAGTCATAAATGTCCAACTGACATGATTTACATTGGACTACATGATAGAAAAACTAGCCACTGTTATAATTCTGGAATAAAGAACAACTGATCCTAACATTATAAAAGTTTTCCACTTGTTGTTCAGTGTATGGTGATCTGGATTAACATGTAATTTAGTCTGACATTTTTTTAAAATCCTTTTCAGTTTGTGAGTGATTATTTTAAGAGAGCTGTCCATACACAATTTTGCATCATATTTCCATTTCTTTAATGATTATTGTACTTGTTCTTTATGGATTAACTTTTGGAAATCCAGGTTGCTATTTAGCAGTTGCTATCAGTTGGAGGACTAAATGAAGGTGTGAATAGACTTTGGCTTGAGAGGTACTGAAATATATTTTAGTGCTGGATAACAGACCATCTATTGAGGCTGCTTGTCATAGTTTACAGTAGCTTCAGCACTGACTTATGTTTCTGTTGCGTTCTTTCCCTTCATTCCTCCCCTTTGGTCTGCAGAAATTGTATTTGGATTTTCTGGGGACAGGCTTTGAATACTTGGTCTTTCTTTTTTGCATCACTGTAGTTACCCACACTTGTTGCCCCCCAAAAAATTTAGAAAGGAACTAAATATAAGCATGTCATGTAGTGGCAACAGGCAGCAGATCCTTGAACTTCAAATGCCAGAAAGGAGGGAGGGAATGCTATCTTTACTGTTCATTAACACAAGGCCAGACTGCTAAAATGACTCTTTTGTTCCTTTCTTCTTGCTACTGTGGATGGTCAAGAAGCTTAATTAGTCAATGTTTCTGATGTTACATGCTTCAAACTCTGCTGCTCTTGATAAGATGCCTATTACGGTTTTTACTTTCATCCTTCCTCCTTCCATCCTCAAATTACACATAATATTTAGGGTCAAAATTGAGAAATGCCAGATATAAATTAATATTAATTTATTGTGCTCCCTTAATGCATGCTTTAGTTGCATTCCACACTTTACTCCTTAGCAAGCCCCTGCTTCAATCAGCGCACAAAATAGATGTACCATGGGAAAGAATGAAAGGTAGAGTACTTTAAATTGATTGATTAAAATTTTTCTAATCTTTGCACTGAAGAGGTGAAATAATAAAATGGAAAAGGTTGATTTGGCCTAGCAGAAATATTTAGCTTTGAGTAAAGGAAGAAGTTGCATACAATTTAAAATAACATTCCTGGAGCTAATGGGAGACAAATATTTATGAATAATCAGTGACATCAATTAACCATATGCAGCAAAATTCTTGAATGTGTATGTTACTATTATCCTAAAACTAATTTTTGTGGTTCATTGGTGACTAACTCAGTTCTAATGATTATTTCTACCAGAAAGCCACTGTATCTGATAACAAGTGTATGCAGAATTGTCTGTTACTTATCTGAGAGTTTCTGTGTGGCATTCCTAATATGCATACATCAATCTGCATACATACTAAACATCTGCATTTCAGTTTTTCCCAAGTATAAGAACTGTCTTTTAAAAAATTCTTTTAGTATTGGTACTTTTGCACTACTCTCTCGGTCATTTTTTCGTTGTTTGAAAAACAAAACAAAAAAAAAAAACTTGGTAATTTCAAGAACATACTTCTTGAAGAAAAGTTATCTAATTTTTAGCTATTAAATCACCTTGTAGTACATGACAAATGTTGACATATAAAATTGCCTTTATAATATTTCTTTATAAAATTGCAGGCATAAAAATACCTGCTGCTGCTATGTCATTTTCAAAAAGTTTCTTGAATGTCGTGTAAGCTAGAACCTGAGGATTGCACTCATTTGGACATTGGGAAGATGCAGTTGTTACTATACCTGCTCTAGCTACATCTAAATCTTTCTTTCCAGTTTCAAGCAGGTTGAATAAGATTTATGCTCAGATTGCAATTTCCTCTCCAGGCTGGCCTACACTTAAACCTTTATTAAGTCATAGGAACATAAGATTGTGTCAGTTTCAGTGCAGGAGACAACATATTCACTCCTGGGTAGTTGCTTACAGAAAAACTACAAACAAGAAAAATGTTTACCCTTTCTTCCATCAGTTCTCTCTCCAGGTACCAATAAGGAGGACAGTAGTAAGAATGATTGAAAACCAGCACTGAAATCATTCATACAGAATGATATAATTTTGTGAAATTCTGGCAATTAAGATTTAGTAGAATGATGTAATTTCAGCCTTACCATGTATCAAAAAAATCTCTATTGGAATAGTAACTAGGTATAGACATTTATTATCTGAGAGATTCCTTTGTGTTATTATTTAAGAACAAATATCTTAATACTTGAAATATTAGTGTTACTTGAGTTATAACTCTGTGGATAAGTCTATGTAGTTTTTACTTAGTTTTTTGTAATGATTTATACTGCTAACTTGTTACTACCTGAGCCTTCCAGAGTTCTCCTGAAACCGTGAAGTCAGACATGAGGAAAAATTGTCCATTTTATGTTAATCGGTCCAGATGTCTAGTGCTGTCTTCAGGTCTCAGAGATATATACAGGATCTAAAGAATAATATTTCTAAATACTATTTAGAAGTAATCCCCTGTAAGTGAAACATGGAAATGTCATTCAAGTCTTTTACTCTACAATAGCAAGTGATCAGCATGTGGGGAGCAAAACTTAAATCAGAAAGTGTTTCTGGGTTACCCTTATTTCTTAAATAATATACTAAGTTGCTTGACTGCATACCTCAGAGCTTGTTCTGAAAAGTGGACTCAAGGAACTGCATATAACCCTCTTGGGAAGTAGCTTGGGAATGTCTGCCAAATCTGTATAGTCCGGTTAATTCCAATGGAAACACTACACCTCTCAGAAATGTGTTACTGGTGATAGTATCTGGCATAGCTGATAATACTTTAGCCTTTTACAAACAAATCAACTACAGGAGAGTTACATGAATCTTCTTTGCTTCTCTCTAGTTTAAACAAGAGATACCAGGAGATCAACACTGAAGGAGAAACTGGGACTGCAAATTTTCACCTTTGTGTTAACCACATAAGGTTCTGTCATGGAAGGTGAGAGAAAGAATTGGTGAAAAAAGGAAGATTAGATAAGAGAATTAGTTGTCCTAGTTTCTGTACAAATACCCATTCTCTCATAAAATTGATAAACAGTCTCTGAGCCAAAACTGTTTTCTCAGGATTACCTATTTCATATATGCGGGTTATTCAGAATCAACTTATTGCTGAATTTACTGTACTACTTGGGGTTTTTTGGTAGATTGGTTATTTTTTTTCCTCATCCTCACTACATTGAGTCTGAAATAGAATGTTTAAATGTATCTCAGGAAATATTTTCCAAAAGCATTTAGTGGATATCTAAGAATAAATAAGTTTGAGGCAATCATTAGCTGCTCCAGACAGTTCCCAAATGGAAAAGAAATTTGCATTAGAGAGAAAAGATCCAATCATAAAAGTTATGTAATCCAATTATAAATACTTTGTGAATCTTGAGTTCATGGACTGTTTGCCTTATTTACTAATGAGCCTAATTATAAAATCCCTGAAGCAAAAAAAAATAGGGATGACAACTGTTAAAACACTGTAGAATCGCCAAAAAAAAGTGTTAAAAAAACTTCAAGTCTCCAATTCTGGAAAAAGTCCTGACTTTTGATGTACTGTTCCAGAAGAAAAGTAGTTGTACAATTATGCATCCTGTCTTTATTTTCCAAAAGTTTGGAAAAAGTTATCCCTTTATGATTATTAGTTCTTCCCTATTAACATATTGGTATGTCAGCTCCTTTGCAGCACTTCTTGATGGGTTTGAAACATTTTTAGTCAAATAATTCATTAATCTTCTGAGTATGATACTTCTGCTTCTGTTTAGCCCAAATCTGTGCAGATATTGTCTTTTAAATTGATACAAGAATATGACTATATATCTCAAAAGAAAAGTAAAGTATTTTGCCTGTAGACTCTACCTTACTCCACCCTTATCACACTATTCTCTTTTCAAAATTCTGGAGGTATTCCTAGGACTAACAAGAGGGGCATAATTCAGCTATATGTCTTGCATTTAAACTGTTGTGCTAGGTAAATTAATCCAATAGTCAAGTACTTGAAAATTAATTAACAAATAACCTACTACTGTATCTAGTATGTTTTACAGACATTGAGTGTACCATCTGAGATGTCTACTTGAACTGTTTAACAAGTATTTAGGACTGTTTCTTTTTCAGTATCTGCAATGTCAGTTCTTTACCAACACGGCATCTCTGCTATTTAGTCTGTGCTGTGAGTCATCTTCCATCTCTAGATATGTGTCCAATGCAATAGTGAAGTTACTTTTTTTGGGGGGGGAGCATGCAAAAATCTGTGGACTATGTTTGAGCAGCAAGCAATGATGACATGATGTCATGTTTTAGTACAAACTGCACCAACTTGTCTGAAGCATCTGGTACTCCACATTTGAAGTTAATGGGATCAAAGTTTCATTGCTATGCTTACTGAATTTGGAAGAAATTAAAAAAATTTGGATATGCCACACTTGGTGCAAGTGTCCATTTCCTTTTCTTTTACCAGTATGGTGTCTTCTGTTTTGCAATGTTTCAAAGTGCCTTTGAATTGGAGCAATAAGGTTGAGCATAGAATTTGTTTTATTAACATAATGAGTTTTCTGAAATTACATGTCTGGATCATCTTGTACTGTGCAATGGATAGCTTGGTTTTTTGGTAACATATCATTTCATTCTTTTTAAAAACAAATTTGATTTTTTTTCTGGTAGTCTACATCACTTCACATGCTCTTCTGAAGTGGCATTAACAAGTCATGTTTCTTTTATGTGCCCCTATCCTCCTTTTGCCATTAGTTTTTGAATGAATAAACACCTTTTGACATTACTGACTTGTGTATCGAGCCAACTTAATATTCTCCATAACCGAACATAATGCTGGAAAAATATCTAGTTTTATAAGTATAGCACCCCAGATTTTACAATTCTGCACTTTATTTGTTCTCCTGCTAACTAAAATATGCAAAACAACATGTTAAAAATGTCTCTTCATAAGCAAAATGAATTATACTCTGTGCTACCAGAATTAAACTTGAGCTTTACAACAGTACATAAATATTAAAAATAAAAGGGAAGCTAAGCTTTAAAAGGTTTCCAGCGGAAGTCTACTACATGCTCCTGTGCCATTAAAATGATCTGATTCCACTGTGAAAGATATCATGAGATTCAGGTCATCTGGGTGATGCTGAAAAACTTTAGAGCATTTGCTGTTCTTTGGACCTGTCTTATTACGCTAATGCATCTGCAAAGAACTATGCACTTTGCGTTCTGCGTTTGGTGGAAATCACTGTCACTGAATAGCCTGAACTAGACAGAAAGAAGAAAACTTCCCCTTGTCTATCCAGTTGTCAGAGTCAGCTTTCTGACTGAACAAAATATAAATATGATGGAATTAAATTAACATGTGCAGGAAGTATTTTAATACAGACTTTCAGTTTTACTTCACAACTGAGTTACGTGTTCCTTTAAAAATGAGAAAAATGTGCCATTACAGCAACATACTTTTTGCTTAATAAAATCTACGCCTTTGAAACCATTTTGTAAAAGATGGTTATATGCCTTTAAACATTCGATTTTTTTTCATTGTTTTTGACCTGCAGTTTAACCACAGCTAGAATTTTTATAACAAGAATCAGGTGATATTGTTGCTGTTAACTCGATTAATGGCAACTTACATCACTAAGCAGTGACGCTACCTTGTTCCATTTTTCTTACTGGGAGAAGATTATAACTATATATATATGTCTATCTGACCTAGATACTGGATAGTCTGGGGCCTTTCACTCCCGCTTCCAGGGAATGAGAGAGATTCAGTAGTAAGCTGTCAGAGTCAGAATTGAGATCACTATGTGGAATATCACCAAATAAGTTATACTTGAGTTGCTTTAAGTATACGATCCTAAGAATAATTACTAAATGTTTCAAAGCCAGGAATACAGTTTTGTTTCTAATGTTAGGTTAGGAATGTTAGGAGTTCCTAAATGTCAGGAATAAAAAGTAGTTATCAATAGTTTAGAAATTGCCCAAGGCAGGAACGAATATAGCTTTGGGCAAAAAAAAAATATTTTCTATAAAGACTCTATTGTAGTAGAAAAAGAATATTGGATTTTTTTTCTGAATCTTGTAACTTTATCCTTTCACTATATCTGAAGAAACTGTGGTGCCTGCAGTCTCACTAATTGAAGTTTCTTACCTATTCTTACCAATCCTATCATGCAGTGGAACAGGAAAAAAGGTTTGTGGTAAATGATGTACTCATTAAATGGATTTATTACAAAGCTGATATGTTTAATTTGTTAGCCCAAATAAATTTAGGGTTAAAGAAATTAACTGAAAGACCCAAAGGTGTATAACTGTTATATATATCACAGTCAAAGCCCCATCAAATTACTGAAAGTAAATACTTCAAGATACTGTCTTTCAGCAGTTAGCCAGATAAGTGGTAGCCCATTTTGAGTGACTTTTTTGTTTTTCTTTTCTCTTTTTTAAATTAATTTCCTTTAAATTACAGCGGATTCAGTCTGGTAAACTGATTTGTGTTATTTATGGGTTTGCAGGTTCCATCTATGAGTAAGCCCTGTTTTGGTGTACTAATCATCCTCAAGCCTGACTTTATAAAATGATACTGAATACTGTGTTCGTGAGTTAGTTTGATGTGGTATTGTTACCCCTTTTTTATTTACTTTGCATGTCATCTTGAATAATACTGTGAGAAGAAAAGCACTTCATTTCACTGTGCTAAATGCAAATGGATTTTTATTTTTTTACTGACTATTAAGAAGTTAGAACATAGTTCTACAGAATTAACTATCTAAAGAGTTGGTAAATTTATGAAATGTATTTTAATTCATCCGAATATATATTTTAAGTCTTATCTGGTTTCTGAAAAAGACTAGAGGCGTGTTGGATGTATTTCATGCATTGATTGCAGTCTTGTGACAATGTGTGTGCTTAGAGAAACTTCCAAATTGATTAATCTTTATAAAAATGTTTGTATAAAACTTGTGTCTTCCTGAAAATGCTGCTTGAGCAAGCAAAAAGTTAATCCCCTTAGGTAACAATGTGTGTTTCAATAGATTTCATAGGAAAACTGAGTGCCAACAGAGATATAATTGTGTAGCTAAATGGCAGAGGTAATACACTTTTAAAGATATATTGAAATTGCTGTGCTGTAGATTGGGGGATTTATGCAAGCTGTCTTCAAAAATACTTTGGCAATGATAAATGCTTTTAGAAATGGCAAAATTTGCCATTTATGAAGAGCTATAGTATGAAGAAGAAACTTTGAATAAATAACACTCATTATTAGTCAGTAGAATTAGATTATTTGAGTAGCATCATTCAATTAAAATACTCAGTATTCAGAGTTCAGTATTCAGGAGACAGTTGTTTTTGAGTTTTCAATGTTCAGTATTCAGGAGACAGTTGTATCTGTCTACAATTTGGCAAAGTTGAATAGTTTTCCTTGGATAAGTATTATTTACAGGTTTCAGTAAAAGCACTTTCTGTTAGCACATATGCTGATAGTTCTTTATGATACTAGTCTGTGGAGCACATAAAGAACTGAATGTGTACGAATCACTACTCTTCTCTAATGTGCAAATCACCACTAATCTTTAATGCGACATTTCCTGTGCCATATATACCAATGTGTCCTGGTTTTGGCCAGGACACAATGTTATGTTCATGAATCTCAATGTGAGCAAAACTTGAGAAACTAATGTATGTTTCTTCTTACCAATTAGCTTCAGTTCACAGACTTTCTGTAATATCCTATGGTCTTGAAGACACTGCAGTTTGTGTTGGTATGACAATAAGGGTTGCAAGCTTTAAATAAATACATCTTAAAGATAAGATTTATTATTACTGATTAGTAACAGCCTTCTGTTAGTTTGAGAAAACAAGATTTGTTTTGTATAAAAGGCATTTTCATACCATCAGAGCTTACACAAATGGCTTTATCAAGGTTACAAAATAAGTTTGGGGGAGCTGAAAGGAAATATTCAGACTTCTGGTTAATCTATGACTATGTCCAGAGATGCAATGAGGTCACTGGAATACAGATGAAGGTGAAGACAAGAAGTAAATGAGTCCTTACTATTTAGACATAGTATAGGTACTTCTGACTGTTGAAGATAAATGTTTACATAAAATTTTACACTTAAAGGTTTTTCTTGATAGTTTTGTAATATTTTTCTTTAACAGAGCATTACTCAATGACAGCAAGAAGCTTTTTACACATGCTGTCTTAGGGAATGCAACTTCCTTCTGTTCTCATAGTCATTGCAAATTAAGTATTTGATTGGATCTGACAAGAGTAACTCGTCTTTACTGAAAGGGAAAACCTAATCTGAATTGTTTATTTGTATATTTTTAATGAAGTGTGAAAGGTGCAACAAGTTTATAAAATATACTCCAAGGTAATACATGGTTGCATGGGGGAATATTCCTCTGTATGATATATCATGTGAGATGCAATTAAATTTTCTTCATTATTTTATTTAGTTTTGGAAAGCCATTTTTGTATCCTCCAGGTTTTCTGCATTTTTTTTCCCTCTCTATGTCTGTGCAAAATGCATATGGTATGTTTTATAGGTTAATGTAGTGGCTTTGTCTTTTTAAGCACCAAATTAGCCCTTTTAATTAGCATCTTCCAGAAATAAGCTGTATATAATGTTCTTCACCCCATAATATAAATACTCTGGGACTGCTTATTGTTATAATCTCTATCATAATTTTGTGATCTTGTAGCATAGCTGGAAAAAATGCATGAAACACGGTGTAATCCCTTTGAAAATACTTTTCTGTGGAATTGACACTGTGTATTCTTGATTATTGCTAAACATGAACAGAGCAATATAGTAGACAGCACTTCAAAGTTCATTTTCCCATAAATTATTAAATTTGTTATCTTTTGAAGTGTAATTTTTTTCTGGGAATTTAACACATGATTTTTCACAAGGCTTAAATACATACTTGTATTTTTACTTATTAAAATATATTAATCTAGTAATATGATTATACCAGTGGACAAAATAGCATACACAAGTCTTCTCCAGAACAAGTATTATGCTCAAGTATTTTGAAAAAGCATATTAATGAAAGCTTATATTTATGTGTTGTCATGAAATTATCTTACTTATGGGTTTTGTTTGATTTCTGAAATACTAAACGTCTACAGTCAACCGCTGAAGACAGCTTTCAGCGTGTTCAGATAATATCCAGTGTGTTACATGTAAGATATCATCTGTGCATTTTTCGTACATACTTTGCTTTTATGTTCAAAGATTTTTCTTCTAGTGAAAATAAGTCATCTCTGCCACCTCTTTCATGATTGGTTTGGGAGATTTATGTAGCCTTTCCTAGGTTATATTTCTCTGAGTACCAGGGTAGCAGCAGAGATGTTACCTTGCAGGATATGCTGTGAGCAGATGAGATGCACAGTCGAAATTCCAGTAACTTTGCAATAGTGGACAACAGAAATTACTCATGAAGAGCTTGCATTTTGATCCTCAAGAGTAGAGTTGAACTTGAGAAAGATGAACTCACTGGGGTGGAAAGCACCAAGTAGTTCTTGCCACTGGGAAATAATGTACTACTATTGTTGTTGTTCTGGAGATGCACCTCCTTATAGGCTGTCCCCTGCCCATGTTCTGATATGTTCCTTTTTTTCCCTGCAGAAAATCATAGTACTGGAGAGATGATAAGAACCAGTAACGCATCTTTACCCAGATGAATCTGAGAAACAAGTAGAAGGGAAGTCCTGCTCTTGTGTACACACACACGCACATGCGCGTGCACATGCAATCACACAGATTGCTGAATTCATTTAAAGGCATATGTCTATTGTGAGACAACATATGATCTGAATTAAAATTCATCTAATGAGTGATGTAACATAACTCCAAAACAGAGTATGGAAATTGTTTATTTTCTGGCTAGAAATTTCTAGCCAGAAAATAGAGAGCAGAAAAAGTAGAATCTAGGTTTTTTGGCTCCATGAATACATGAATAAAGAATTTTCACTAAAGTGGTCTTAGTTGTAAAGGGAATTCAGAATAATATTTATTACTACCATTTAACTCACAGGAAAAACATGAGAAAAATTTTTTGTAAGGTTAAACCAATCTAGAGAAAGATTATTTGCTGATACTGGTTCATCATGAATGGACCTTCATTTTATTTTAATGCTGGTTGTATGCATTTAATTAAAGTAGTTTAGAAGTTATGCATTAAAAATTGGTTATATTAAACTTAGTTTAACTTGGCTCACAAAAAAAAGAAAAAGAAACTCTTTATGAGAAACAAGTTCACTTAGAAAACTCATTGAAATATTTCCAGACTTTGTACATTAATCATTAATTGACATTGTTCAGGGGCTTTTCTAATAGAAAGAAGAAATTTGAAAAAATTAAAAGAATAAGTATATCAATTACTTGATCATAAAAATGAAGAGACATAATGCTATCTTGAATTATGTTTCACAACAGTTTCATGTTTTAGACTAATGATTTTGATGGATACTGTAGGAGTTATAATTGTAAACTTTCTATTGCTGAAGGATACATACAGTCAAAGCTACTAAAACAAAACACAAGCTTTTATAGTTAGAATGGAGTGGCAGCATGTAATGAACCTGCTGAGTGCTTAAACAGTATAGAGTTCCACTGTGAAATGCATCTTACAGGCATTATAAATCAATTTGTGTAATGGAAAACAAAGTACAGGCAGTTGCTCTGTGGAATTTATGTATTTTTATTCTTTTGTTACTGTCTTTACAAACATAATGGGAAAGTCAAAAAAACACATTATGTCAAGTAAACACACTGAGGGCCTGTAGGGCAGTCATAAAGGTGTTTAAATAACCATCTAAAATGTATGTGATTAGTAGAAATAAGCTGAAAAATAGGTTGTACTTATTCTATAAATACACTTAAACCAAACAAACCTTCTAATCAATCAATATGGCCTTTATTTTTCTGATCCTAGTGTCACGAATGTCTATTGACATACTCTATTTCTGGCTTTAGTCTGTGACATAGTCTGTGCCCTTTACTTATCAGCTTTACCATCAGTCTGCAACTTGTGACCAAACTGAATTTGCTTCAGAATTTACAATATTCAGATGCTTGGTATTACTGCTTCATTCTTGTTTATGTCATGTGAAGGAGAACTATGTGCCAACAGGGACTTCATTTCACCTACTGACTTCAGTTTTTCAAAAGAATTCTTAGCTATTGCTATAAATAACATTTAAATGTAAAATACATATCTGTAGATTATCATTTCTCTTTCTCAAAGAGAAATAAGCTACTGCATTACAGTAGTTGACTGTATAAGCTACTGCAAGGTGAGAGGAGACAAAAAATGCACAATTAAGTGAGAAATTCATGGAGGAACAGGAAGGATGAAATCTTTTAGAGACCAAAACAGTAAGTTCAGGTTTAGTTCTTCTCTTAAATGGTCATGAGTGTCTCTAAAATAATGTATGTCCAGTTGTATTATTTAGTCAAAATTCCACAAGTTATTGATTAAATATAAGCTTAATTTTTAAATTACTTGTCAGGTATTCAGTATGCCTATATTACATTTTTAAAAAAATCTGTTGAAGTTATCTTGTTTTAGACTTGAGGTCCACAGTAGTATCATGTAGGGAATATTTTTCTTTCAAAGTGTTTCAGAACTGATAATACTTAATTCTGGTAGGATTTTTTGATGTTTATTGTGAATTATATGGTAACATGTGAGTCTAAATATTGCCTTCAGTGCTGTGATCTTGACTGTGCTGTAATCCTGACTGATTGGTGTCTGTAGAAGACTAACTAGCACTATCCCCTGATCACATACTTCAAAATATGTAATGCAGCTGTTCAGCACTGGAAAATTTTCTCATTCTAAAGGCCTACCAAAACCAGAAATAGTTGCAAGTTTTATCAAAGTGAAAGAACAGAGTGTCATTATATATTTAATTGCGCTTGTTTAAAAAGTAGAAATTGAAAAAATACTCCATAATGTTACAAACTAAACATGATGGTAGCCACTGATAACTCATTGTAATGGACACCTTATCATGGATAAAACCATATCTTGAACTGTGTATGACTATTTCATTAAAAAAAAAAAAAGTGCAGCACAACAAAAACTACTCTTGCCAGGACATATTTACCTTGGAGAGGAAGTCAATATAGACAATATACCAAGCAGTGATGAGGCTCACTCACTTAACCCTAACTCACACTTCATTTTCAATTACTGTCACTCCCTAGAGACTGAAGGGTAAGATGTCAATACTATGGTTTCCCTGTCTACCAAGCTCTCTATATGCAGCCTGAAGGAAGGGGTTTTTTTTGATAATTGCATGAGGTAATTGCATTGTGTTACATCTGAGATACAACTGCAGTTTTCCTGGGGGAGGTAAGAGCGAGATAGTTGCTTCCTTGGCCAGATTTAGAGCAGAGATTTGCCTCTGATTTTCTCCTTCCCCAGGTGAGTGTCTCTAGAACAACTATCTGACTATTCTATGATTGCTTTCTTTCTGGTTTGCTGATCCAGAAGGTCTTTTCTCCGTGTTTTATTTTTGGTGGTCTATATCAGTTTCAACAAGAAGTTTCCATTTCAATGAATTAATATTTTCTGTAGTTAAAAAAACATTTTGTAAATAAGAAAAATAAAGCTGCTTGCTTTCCACACAATGTTTTCAGAGCTGTTATTGGGGCTTTCTTTGTTATTTTTCTTTGGTTTTTTTAAACGTCTCTGAAATTTCTTTAGCTAGCAGCCATGTTTTAGATTTGCTTTGTAAGCCTTTTTTTAACTATCACTTACCTAAGCGGAACAGCTTAATAAAACAGGGTCTTTCTGAAGCTAGTGGCACTGTTTAGGTAAGGAAAGCTGTAAGAGAACAATGCAGTCATAACAAAGTGATTTGAGAACTGTGCTGAAGGCAAAGAAATTGAGGGTAATGAAATCCATCACGGAGGTGAAAAGGAGATGTGTATGCCTGAGGTTTATGTATTTCCATGTGAAATGTTTTGAACTTCAGGGGTTTTGATACATTGTAGCTTGAAGCTACAACATATGTATAACAGTGGTAGGTTCATCAGATGCTAGGGAGAATATGTTAATGTACTTAGGTACAAAATATTCAAAGTTGGAACCCTAAAGGTGAGCCATGTTTTTATAGATTTAGGTATTCAATGTGGACAGCTTTGGTCTTAGCATAATATGTAGTTATATAGTATTATTATACATAATTATTTATGGTATTCAGCTCTCATCATATGCTCAGAAGATTATGTCCAAACAGGACAGTGAAGGACAAACTATAGTTTGGAAAACAGCGGTATTTCTATGCATTGTAAGCCCTGCTGAATAGCTGGTCATAGATTTGGATGGTTTATTCTCATTCTCTCTCTCTCCCCCCCTCCCTGGCCCACCCCCTTCCTTGTCTCATTCATCTAGCAGCAGAAATTATATTAAATTACTGCTGGACTGTGTGTTCTTTTTATCTCCCAGTGCTCCGTACTTAATATTCTGTTAATGCTTTTGAAAATAGCAAATCAAATGTACATTATTGTATTTCTGTGAAAAAAGATTTGAAATTTTTCAAAATGCAATGGACTTTTATTTGACTCTCTCCTAGGAAGGTCCTATATTGTGTAAAATTTGCAGAGGCCAGCTGACTCTACTTTTGTCAAAACAGGCAATCTAATGGTACAGAAAGATCCCCTGAATTCTTTTCAGAGTTTGTCAGGAGGGTTACAATGGAGCCCTAAATTCTTTACGAAGTGGTCACTTCAGTAGATGGTGTACACATGAATGCAGTGCAGGTGATTTGTAGCCCTCTGGAACAGAGTATTCCCCTTGTTGCACTGGACGAGTTAAGGGAGGTAGAGAGGTATACAGACAAAATATTAGTGAATGTTCTGGAGTGATCTACCCTCTGGGCTCTCAGCATTTCTCTTTTCCCCTCACCAGCACACCCTTCTCATCATACTGAATAACAGCTCTGTAATATCTTGAAGAAGAAATAATTGTCTGGCCTCAGGGATTCCAACTGATAGAAGGAATGTAGTACTGAGAGATTACATTTTTTGACATACATAAACAACTAGATTTGTGATGCCAGTGAGAAGTTTGGTAGTTTGCTTGCTAAGCAAACTGAAAGATCTAAAAGATCTTAGCAAGGACGAATCTTAAATGTTCATAGTGCGCGTGGGTACTAGCTATATATTCAAATACCACAGTAGTCTTGAAAGCAAAATTTAGCTTGCTATCTGGAAGGTAAAGACAGTGTAGCAGTCTGGAATATTCTGTGTTCCTGTCTCTGATGCAAAACCTTGACAAGACAGACAATTTCAGTGATATTTGAGAAAATATTGTAATGAAGAGGAATACATATTTGTCAGGAACTCAGTAAACTGTCATATAGGTGAGGTCTATAAATTCCATGTAAATAAATGGGAAGAAAATACTTAAATAGTAGGATGTTTTTTAAAGCAAGTTCTGGATGAAGGCACTTGGAACAAAATAGCATGTGGTATAGGAGGGTCTACAATTTCAGGATTAAGTTATAAGTCCTCTGTATCCTAGGAAAAAAGTAGAGGACACACGTAATAACTGAGCGAAGGAGAAGGAAATAGCAAAGAACATTTTTGTGACATTTCAATTATGAAAGATACCTGTAAATAGACCTCAGCATATGTGTACTTCTGCATAAATGCTACATACCTAAAGACTATTCTCCTTGGATGACTGAATTAAATTGGATGCATTTAAATGAGGATAGTGATAAAATAATCATCTTGATAGGAATGTTTGATACAATGATTCCAAAGTAGATGTTTCATTGTAACTTTATGGTGGATTTTACAGTTCATGACTGGCATGATGCATTAAAACATAGGGTCAGATAAGATAGGCAACTGTTTCAGCAGTACTACAGGATCTCTGTGGATTTAAATGTGGTATCCAAATACAGAGAGAATTATACCAGGTCTGTAGTTTCTACCATGCCATAATGATGTGACAAAGAACATGAAACACAAGGGAGTAAGAAGGTTGCAAACTACAGTAATAATGGGAGGCTTCAGTTAACCTCATAAATCTTGGATACATGTCATACCAGGACAGAATTCTTGCTTCTGTCATATCTAAAATTTGAGTCAGTGCTTTTTGGAGCAATCAGTCAGAAAATCTTCAAGAGGAGATGTAGCACTCAATTTAGACCTGATTCAAGATGCACTAGAGATCATAATGGACTTAAATTTAACATCTTTATATAAGAGAAGCAGCCAGGTAATTTCATTCCTAGATCATTTTTAAGACAAGAAACTACTTAGAGGAAAATGAAAAGAAACAGATAAAAGGTTGACCTGGTTAATCAGGTTGATGATTCCAGATGGCAAAGGGGTTGTTTAAAGTCAATGTATTTGATATTTTATTGGAATTAACGTATACCACAATTTAGCAAAAAATGCTAGAGGAGTGATAGGCCAGCAAAATTAATCCTGCATGTTAAGCAGGAGAATAAATGTCTTTTAAGGCAAAGTTTAGAGAGTGAAAATCATTCCTGGAAAATAAGAACAGAAAACTGCATCAATTCTGGCAAGTTCAAAACAAAGCCTTAACAGACTAATTGAAGAGTTATTTTGAGGATGAACTCATTAAGGTCACAAAAATTTATAACAAGTTTTTTAAACATTGGGAGCTCTGCTAGAGATTCGCATTGCGCACACACAGGCACACACACACACGAGTTATAACATATAACATATGCAATGTTATAACTTATGTTGTATATTATGTTAAATATGTTATATAACATGTTATATATTATACATTATATGTTATATATTATGTGTTATGTTAGCTATAGAATATATAATATATTGTTATGTTATAAATATGCTATACATGGCTATATATAGCATATACGTTCTATAGCTATATATAGCATATACAACACACATAACTTTGTATATATAATAACATATAATAAACTCAGAATTCCGTTCACTGTATGTTGTATAAATATACTGTCAATGGGGTACAAATAAAACTCAGAGGAACAGATATATACAATAATAGGGAGATAATGTTTACAGTAATGGGAGAGATTTCTTGGAACTTTTCCAGAAACTGCTGTAGTCTTCAGTTGCTGTTATTTACAGAAAAGATTATTGTTGAAAGTTTTTTCCCCTTCAATCCAAAAAATCAGCTTTTTTCAATGTATTATTAAGATTTTGAGACTTTTGCATTCAATGGCAACAAATAGAAGTAAATTGTTGAAAAGAGATGAGCCAAAGGAGACATGAGAATGAAGAAAAACAAGAATTTTTATTTTAGAGAATGATTTATAAGGTAACATTAAGAAGATAAATACATGCAATCTGAGTAAGCGATATCTGAGATGAAGCAACAAGCTGAGCGCAAGGGTGAACATTTGCATGAACATGAAATATATTCACAAGAAATGTAATGGCATAATGGAGTGATAATAGGCAGTGGAATTTCAGGCTGGCTATCATTACATTTCTTATCACACCTGTTTGATAGAATAAAAAACGATAGCTTGATTTAGCAATCTCAGGGAGTTCAAGTTGGCAAAGTAATGACCTGCGTTGATGGTAGCTGAATATTGAATGAATTCTCTAAGTAATTCCAGAAGTTTGATTTTTTCAATTTGTACTGCTGTATTTCTTCCCAAATATTAAAAAAACCACCTGTTGCATATTCTCCCCTATGAACAAAGTAGTTTTCAAAATTATTGGTACATTAATAATAAACTTGAATAATTTGAAAATATTAGTATTTCATTTTAAAACAGCAGTTTTAATTTTTAGAAAGTGTTCTATAAACTTGTTGGCTCACAGTCCTATAGAGCGAAGACATATGGCTACAGGAGGCAATGATAGCAAATCAACTTTGTTCTTCAAAAGATATAATACTGCTAGATTTTTATACCGCTTTCTGCACAAGCCTGATAAGCCAAAAAAAGGCTAATCCATTTGTGCACGGAGAACTGTGAGAAAGCTAGAAATTGACTTTTAAGTGAGGAAGGAATTTGAACAGAAACTTACTCAGCATTTCTGTATATGCATATATTTTTTCTCATTAAAATGAAAAAGGTACAAAAAAGTTTCTTTGGATTATTTGCCTTTATTCTGTTTTTCAGTGAGATTGAGAATTATTATCTGGAGAATCTCATTCTTCAAATGCTTATTTCTGTAGTCAACTTTCTATTCTTTTATTTAATTATGATTAGCCATATCCTCATAAGGCCATTATAAAGTTTAAGTCACTGTTCGCATATGCTGAGATACCTGAATGGAAACTAGCATAGGTATGCGAAGTATTATCATTATTACTCTACAGTAAGCTGTAGATTCCAGCTGAATGGTGTTTGGTGAACAGTTGCCATGTTTTTTTCCAAGAAATGTAATGGGAATCCATAAATATTCTCTGCTCTCTAGTTAAATCTCTCTCTCCTCCCTTCCTGTCCTGTCCCCCCCACCCCCTGAAAGCTTTTGAGGGTTTGTTTCTGGACATTAGCATTCTATTTATAAACATCCAGAGTTACCAAGTTTTGCAACAAGGGTCATCTTTGAAGAAGAATATTTTCTCCTTCTTAGTCTGTAATTATTCTACTTACAGCTCTAGTTTAGTAACCATTAAAGTCAACGATACAATTGTTATTGATTCCATGAGGTTTTGGAACAAATCTTGAGGCTCTGATGATTAAGTATCCTTGCTTAAGACAACATTTAAACATGCATTTTTAACTAGTACAGTCAATAAAACTTGTGTACTTGATTAAAATTAAGCAGTCTTTAAGCACTGAAGAAGGAAGAACTTAATCATATGTGTAAGAGTGTTTTGAACAAGAACTTGGTAATGATTCTTAAGAATTTTTTGAACAAGAACCTAGTAGTGTGGCTTTCAAACCTTGGCTACAACTTCAATGTGTGTTTTACTGATTATGCCGAAGCTCATTTTTCCTTGGCCTTGTTGCTATGGCATTTTCTTTAGAGACCCTATGTTGTTACAAATGAGTACATGGCACATAAAAGAAAGAGACACCTCTGGTTATTCAGAAAGAAGAGAGCTGCATGCCTTCAGATTTATATATAGATTAAGAAGGTTCAAGAAGGGGGAATAAACTTTGGGTTTTGTCTTCCTGCAGAAATCTCATCTCATAAGAGTGGAGGATATAGATTATCTCAGGTGTTTTTATGATGGAGGATAATATCTGAGACAGAATTTAATTTTTAGCATTCTGTCATACAGCTTTCTTAGTATTCTTCTTTGGTAGAGTTAGCCCATATTTAAGTAATTTCAGTACCACACTAACAAAGGTCAGTTTGCTGGGTTTTTTTTCCTCCTCCTTGTAGGCCATAAGTAGTCCTTTGCTGTCAGTTGTAGTTTAACTGTTCCGATAGCCTTTGTCATTTATCTAAGAACTTTTAGAATTTTAAATTATTATTGTAATTATTTTGGAAAACAATTAGGAATCAGGTTCATTGCCAGATTTATAATTAGATCAAAGACACTTCATTTAGTGTATTTACACTATGTATTTACACTATTTACACTATCATGCACTGTTGAGGAAGTGTGGGGAAGAGTTGCTCGTAATTTATTCTACGTTTTATTTTCAACATAAAATACTAACCCAGCTGAACCATAAACCTTAGGTAAATAGATTTCTCTATTTGTGGTATTTACTGCTTGGATAAATTAGATGTACATAATAACCAGCTGTCAACCTCCAGATGTAATACAGTCAAGCTGCATAAATTCTGCAGACTCAGACGCTATGACTATCCCTGATGTAGGGCTTGGTGGGCTGCTGTAAATAATCTCATACTGTGTAACCAAATTTCATGCCAGCTTTGTTTTTATTTTTATTTTTCTAGTAATTTAATCTAAAACATATTTTATTAGCAAAGTCTGATTGCAGTGAAACTGCTGGAGCTCTACTTTTTGAGAACGTGGAGGCAGAAGAAACCAGAGAATGTGAAATTTCAACTACAGTGCTTGCAGCAAATGACAGAAAATTAATGAGTGAAGAGTCTAATATTGATTCTAATAAAATGCTTAGCTCTAGTGCAAATATTACAGTATCAGTAATACAATCTGGGGTTTTCTCCCTTCTTTAATTTTGTTGCTCAGGGTAATGATGGAGTAAGGTCTTTAAGAGCTTGAGCTGCTCACTCATTTCAGTGAAGCTGATGAATAAATTGGATAGTATAACTGACCATCAAAACACCTTTTATTCTCTAATGCGAAAGTTTCAAAGCCCTGTTAGATGTTTGAAGGCTGTTGATGGATAGAAGGGAAGGAGAGAGGATGACAGAAACATGGCAGAAAAACCTTGAGCTTCTTAGAGCATTGTAAGAAAGCAAAATGAGAAAATAAGCAACATAATTTATCAAATCTTTGGACTCCTACATTTTTTTCTCTTTAATAAAATTTTAACAAAAGGTGATCATATTATGAGACAGCAAACAGTTCTAGAGATGTTGATCTTTCCAATTTAGGCATATCAGGTTGCACCTCACCCACTAAACAAGAAAAAGGGTTGTAAACTAAGAGATTAAATGGGCTTGAATGTCCTCTAATGCTTTACTAGTGAAAAAGAGATTACCGGCTCAAATCCAGTAAATAAAATGAAAGATAGATTTCAACAGCTAGGTGTACATAAATGGTGCAACAGCAACTTGAAAACAGGCAAAAGAAAATAAATACATAAATAAATAAATGTTTTTTAAATGTAATCAAAGAGCAGCCCCAGCCTCTGCAATCATCTGAGAGAAAAAAAGATGTGTATGTAGTGTTCATAGGAAACTACCTGTAAATTGAGTGACTGGAAACTGATAGCCACACCGGGATTAAGATTTGGATTCAGGAGTCACTGGAATATAAACAGGTCATTTGAATACTTCAAGAAGATTATTTACAAATATGTCTTTTCATATTTTGGGATAGCTTTGCTTTAGTGTGTCAACCTGGATTTAATGGAATGTGAAAACATTGTTTAAAAATGGAAAGTGGCATGGAATTTTGGACAAACTAAGCAACAGAGTGGTTACCTCAAGTCTCACAGCTTGTGTTGATCCTTGTATTGCTATGCTCAGTTTTATCAGTAGCTGAGACAAGGCTTCATGATCTTCAGTTCTGCTTTTGATAGTAGTTTAGATAGCTGAATCGGTTCTTTTTATGCCAATTCAAAAAATAACCTGATGAAAGCTGCAAACCTTTTTTTGGAGTAAAATACTGAGTTAAATTCATGGTATTATTAAAAAATGTTACTTTGTTGATCAATGTTTAATGAAATTTTTAGCCACTTTTGATAGGTACATGACAAATCAAAGTGTAATTTTGCATACTTTGGACTAAGTCAATTTTTGTTCAGCTGCTGGTTTTCACTTATCAGAGAAGTAAGAACTCTCTGATGAAATATATAAATTGAGGTTTGAAAGAGTTGATTCCAAAGATTACTATTGTTGTTTTTTCATGTGATAGCAATAACTTACAACATGAATTACTAAACAATGTTATGTTAGATAACTTTTTTGTTTCAGTCTTACACTAAAATAGAAATGCAGCTCTATAAAGAAAAAATACTATAAAGACCTCAATCCTTTATGTTATTTCATTTGTTTCCATGAGTAATTCCAGCAGAAAATCTAAGTCAAAATGCTCCAGATAAAACTCACTATTTCTGTTTGTCCTGGTTTCGGCAGGGATAGAGTTAATTTCCTTCCTAGTAGCTGGTACAGTGCTGTGTTTTGGATTTAGGATGAGAACAATGTTGATAACGCACTGATGTTTTAGTTGTTGCTATGTAATGCTTACACTAGCCAAGGACTTTTCAGCTTCCCATGTTCTACCAACTTAGAAGGCTGGAGGTGCACAAGAAGCTGGGAGGGGGCACAGCCAAACTGGCCAAAGGGACATTCCATGCCATGTGATGTCATGCTCAGTACATAAACTGGGGGAAGCTGGCCAGGGGGGGCCCCCCAGCTTTATATACTGAGCATGACGTCCCATGGTATGGAATACCCCGTTGGCCAGTTTGGGTCAGCTGTCCTGGCTGTGTCCCCTCCCAGCTTCTTGTGCACCTCCAGCCTTCTCAGCTGGTAGAGCACGAGAAACTGAAAAGTCCTTGACTAGTGTAAACACTACCTAGCAACAACTAAAACATCGGTGAGTTATCAACATTGTTCTCACCCTAAATCCAAAATACAGCACTGTACCAGCTACTAGAAAAGAAATTAACTCTACCCCTGCCGAAACCAGGTCACATAGTTTTCCAAATTAGTGTGTCGATTCCCTATTTTCAAGTACTTGTACATGTACCTTGAGACTCTGCCATGCTGAAATGGAAGTAAAGTATCAATTCAAACTTCAAATAACATACCAGAAAAAAATTTGTAGGATTTGGGGGAAATATGAAGTTGACTTTTATGAAACCAATACCTCTCTTTTTTTTTTTTCCTATAGTAGTGTTAAAAAAAAAATAAAGCAAGGCTAAATGAAACTTTTGAACTGATGAATAAATGATGGTACTTGTATATCTCCACCTATATAAATAGACAGCCACTTCACACACCCATGTATTTCTATTACAGAACTAGAACAGAAGATCATGCTGGCAAATAATAATATTGAGGATGTGAAGAAGTGTATTTGACACAAGTCACAAAAAATGTCCTGTAGTGTACCTTCTCTCTAAAGCACAGAAGGTATTATCTCCCCACAACATGGATATTTCCTAGGGAAATATGACCTCAATTTGGCAACTGAATTTTTTTCTAGTTTGTAACAGTGGGCTACATGTGTCAGAAAAGATAGGTAGGTTGACAGTGTTTTGTATGCAGTATCTTATAATTATTACATGATATGCACTACAATACTGCTAGGTCACTTCAGTTAATGGCGGCTTCTTTCCTTTTTGGGCCCATTTTTACCTATTTTTGGATTTTTTTTTTTTTTTATTAGGCTTGTTAATACCTGGTATGTCAATGTTTTGCTTTTGCATTTGTCTCTCAACCTTTGTTTTGCTAGAGTAAATTAGTTCATTTTTACTATACTTTTGTAAGGTAAACTATTTCTTGAGATCTTACCAGAAGTTCCACTGTGTACTTTTGAGTGTCTTTTTTCCACTTCTTCAACCATAGTATGTTGTAGGTAGATGGGAACATTAATAAGACTGTCATAATTTCATTTGACATGAAAGTAGAGAGCCCTTAGGTTAGATTATCTAGGTAACTTGTTGAGTGGATGTCTATATTCACTTGTACTTTTTATCAATTCTAGTGGGACTGACTGCTCACTTGCTTTTGAAAAATCTCATAGCCCATAGTGCTATAGTTTCATTCTTAGAGCTAGCTAGATTAAGTTGATCTGAGTATATTTGTATGAATTGCTCTAGTTTGCAGCATGTATATGAGTAAGATTTCCTTTAGAGAGCCTCATTAACTTTTGGAAAGATGCAAATTATTACATTGATGCTTAATTCTCTTTGGAAAATGGCTCTTCATAACTTCTACAAATTTAATATTTGGAATTTAAATGATTCCCTCATAATTCTGTATAAGATAGAGGGGCTCCAAAAGTATTTGATGTACCAGTCACAGCCTGAGTTTCCTGAGAGTAGTTTACTGACATAGCTTTAATTACTAACTTGAAATGAAAGGTATGCCTCTACATTTTTTGCACATAGTATTTGTTCTTTTCTTTCAGACATTTTTTATTAGTTAGTGGAAAATTGAATAGCCGTTTGCATGCACACATAACTATGCATACTAGAAGAATAAATTATATGTAATTATATAGATGAAAATATGATAATAAGTAATCAATGAGTCCAAAGCTGCTCTGTATTGGACATTCCCTGTGTTTCTTCCTTCTAAGGAATCTGGCTCAGTTACTTACTTTTAAACACATATTTTATAAAAATCTAGATTCATAACTCACGTTCTTTTCTAGGTGCCAAATAGCAAGCATAAAACTTCTCCAGAGCTCTAGTAGAAAGCTGTGCCACTTCTTGGTGTTTTACACTTTTCTCTGTTCTTAGCTATCCTTGTGTGTTAGCTGTCCTTGTGTGAACTCATTTCATATCTATTAACCTAATACGTCACTGTTTCAATCTAAGGCATTATGTCTTCATGTAGTAAGGGACTATTGATTCTTTTTCCCAGTCTAATGAAACAACACAGATCAAAAACTATTGTCCCTGTTTCACAATACTTAAAATTGTGTTAGAGATGGATTTCAGTAAGCAGCTGACCAAAAGCACTAGGCAAGTAATGAAAACCTACATTAAGAGGAAAAAAACAAACTGTATTCCAAAAAGACAAGATATACACAGAAAATATTTGTAAGAAATTATTTAACTATGTGTATTATCAAAGCCAAAAATCCCTTTTAGCACATTTTTTTGTCCTACAGATTCTGGTCAGCAGATACTAGTAAGGTGTCTTCTGTGTCAGTGAAATGAAACTAGTGACATATAATTTTGATTTGAGAACTCAACAATATTCCTTGTATTTCTAAAGTCAAGCAAGAATTGAAAACAATTTACTTTCTTCTTTGCATTATGCATTAAATATAACCTGAGGAAATTTCTCTTCATTTCAATCTGATATTGGACAAGGATGGGAAGTTCTTATCTATCTAATCTACCTTTGTACTTTATGAATACAACAGTCTTTTATTAGTGTAGCATAGCATTGTGTTCATTGCAAACTATCAGGTAACAGTTCAACAAAAGATCAGGCCTTGTACAGGTAAAAAAAGGGAAACATTTTAATTTCCTAGACAATATAGCACATCAGAGTCTCTTTTCATATCTTTAACCTTTTGTTGTTCAAAAAATCAGTTACTGTTATTACCATCATCATCACTATTATATTTTTTACTACATTGACTAAGCATTCACTTTTTTTTTTTCTTATGGGAAGTGTGAAACAAATTTAACATTATTGGCCAGTTACCAGAGTTTAACGAAAAGACAAAATCCTTAATTTTGTGACTAAATTCCAAAGAAATATTTGATATATTTCATGTGGCCTAAATATAGCCATAACAAAAGTGGAGAAGAATGAGATTTTAATCCAGCTGTATAGCTAATTGCAGGCAGTGGTGACTGTGATTTTCCCCTGGTAAATCCATACGTAATATACTAATGGTCATCAAATCCTTACAGAGTTTGGAACATCAGTAATTAAAATGATTATATTCCTTATCTTGGGACATCTTTTTCAGGCGTCTAATACATATTTAGTAAGCTGTTTCTGCTAGGCCTCTTCTGTTAGATTCTTACATGAGTTTCAACATTTCAGTAAGTAAGCACATCCTCCAAGGACTGTCTATGACACTTTAGTCACTTTTAAAAAACACTGTACTACACTTACTATGCTCATCAAAAAGTCTAACTTAACAATTTACAATGACATTTTAAAAATTCTTATCTAAAATTGCTTTCTCCTGTGATAGAAGCAAAATCATGAGACTTCCAGTTGGATTCGATCGATGTCAGTTTTACAAGATGCAAAAAACTTGTAAAAAAGCATTGTTTATCTGTATCTTTAAGCATCTGAATGTATGTGTAATTCTTACAATCAGTATGTATCTTTGTGTGTGTGTACAATAAATAATTTAGTTCATGAATAAATGACAGCACATCTCACCTTCCATACTTGAAAGTACTGGTAAACAGTGCGGCAGTTACACCAATGAAACTCACATTTAACTCTCCAAGACTGGTCCAGTGAAAGATTTTTTTTCCTAGGCTGCCTCTGTCTGGAAGATTTAGTCTAGTCTTTAATTCCAAAAGCTGCCTTTATGTATTCATTACTTAATCTGTGGCTTTTTGGGAATAATGGATCATCATTAACATCCAAGACTTTCTGGAGCTGTAAAAAGTTTTGAGCAGAAACATCTGCTGGTCCGTGCTACATTTATATATGAATAAATGTTGGAAGCCAAACTAATATTCTGCAAACTCTCAGGCATAATTTAAAAAAATCCAGGTATGTCTATGAAAACACAACCAAAACCACTTTTTTGATCTGATCACAAAGACCAGGATAGAAGAATTTCAGCACTGATGAGTGAAATTCTGTGAGATGGTGAACTATTTAAAAGCTGCATTATAATTCATTACACTAAGACTGAAGTGGGAATAACATTATGGTTGTAAGTGTTGTGTATATCTAGGCATAAATTTCCCTTCAACAATGTGTGTAAGAGGCGCATGAGTGATACCTTCTACTGAAGTTGAGTAAATATTTAAATATTTTACTAAACTTGGTTGCACTGCTAAGTGTTGGGTGTAGTAAGTGCAGAACAGATATAAAACAGTACCAACATTTAGATATACTTCAAACTGAGAATTAGGCCTTAAGAACAAACTTCATGCTTCTCTTGTAATACATTTGTTAGGTTTGCACTATCAGTTTTATGTAGATTTCTGGGTGTTGTGGGGGTGTTGTGATTTTTCACATAACAATATCAGAAAGTGTTGTCTGTTGAAGACCTTAAACACACCAGCCCTAATCTGCACACAAGCAGAATTGTTGTTGTGCTCCAGCTGTTTTGTTTCTCTAGCAATGCACAGCAGATACAAAATCCACTTAATTGGCTAGTTAACCAGATTTATAGTTGTTTTGCAATGCCAGAATGATGGTAAGTGTTCTGCAGTACATTAATGCATACTGAGAAGTTTTCTTTCCTGTTTTTGAATTTGTTTTAAAATTGACTCCTAAGTTTGCTTTACATGATCGCAAATCCAGACAGGACCCTTGCAGTGATTACAGACCATTGGTGTTTCTGGATTAATTTTACCCATTATTTTTCATTTCTGTGTATTTCAGAGACATTTCACCTTGCAATGTAAATTATTTTTGATCATTTAAGTTACTTTGGTTTCTGCTCTGAAAGTCATGTGGGTAGGTCTTTGAGAGTAATTTTAAAGCATTATTTGTAGCCCTGTTAAGCAGCAGGAAAGAGGAGAAAGAAGGTTAGCAATTGGTCTCTGTCCAGCGCAAACTGTTGAAATTGATTTGGCTTCAGGCTGAGAGTTAAAAGCAAGCCAATGCATTATATGGATCTATACCACATTGTGTTAACATACACCAGGGGATTTTTTCCTTCCCTGTTTTGCACTCAGCTTTAAACCCCAGGGTCTGATTCCAATTCTCCTTTAGCATATTCCAGTGTAAACCAGTAATGGCTTCATTGAATCCACACTGTTATCAGAGCCATGCTGTTAGTGATTGTATCTTGTCAATTAGGATAGCTAAGTGGTGTCTTTTCCCCTTTTTTACCTTTGCAAAGAGGACATGAAATCCTCTAGGATTTGCACTGATCAGTGGAGAATTCTGCTCTGTTAGTGGAATGTATTCATTACAGCGGTTGCAATGAAACAGGCTGTTTGAGTCTCCTCTTTTAATAGAAAGTTGCCGTTTATTTTCATATGAAACATTTATTAACTTACGGCTGCTGGTCTTGCTCCAGTGAAACTGCTAAAGGTTTTTTAATACGTATTTTAAAAACCAAACAAGGCTATGTTAGTTCTGATAGTTGGATCCTTGTGGTCTTTTATGCTTGGATCTGGTCAAGCATCCTGTCTGACATGTCTCCAGGTATCATTTATGTGTTGCAATTATTTTAAGCTTCTAGACTTCAGACTGAGTACACATGCTGCCATTGAACCCAGGGAAAATGTCTAGGTTTGATTCAAAGATATGGATTGTCTGTATAACATTCCCTCCTGAGAGCTAGAATTTAGTCCAATTGCTTGTTTTGTACTCCGTCAGACTTCCACTGTCAGATAAATGTTCAATAAAACCTTTCACAGAGTCTTGCTGAAGTTGAGAATTCTAGTGTACTAGGTGGCCTGCAGCAGCAGCAGCAGCAGCATGAGACAGAACAAGGTAAATCTAACCGACAGTCCTATCCCACTTCAACACAGCTTAGTTACCTCTAAACAAGATACTTGAGTATTAGAGGCCATATAGTTACTTTAATATAGAGTTTTCACCCAACTAATATATCAGACTTGTCATCTCAAGGATCTTGAATGCCTCTGCTACTCGAGTTATAGCTATTTATAACAGGATATGGCTAGACAGTCCCTAAAGTCAGTCCCAGTCCCCCTTAAGTCTTTCTTCACTCTGCACCATGAATTCCTTCCTTCCACTTTCCTCCCTTTGTCTGGGCCTCATCTCTTTTCATCTCCTTGGTAAGCCAAATGAGGTCGTTCAAATGGCAGAAAGCTAACTCAGAAAACCAAATAAATATGCTAAGAGAGGGAGAGAGAAGGAGAAGGTATATGAGAGAAAAGGATTACTCCTTTTAAAGGGCAGGGATTATTAGATCAGTTCAGCTATTTAATCCTTATTAATGCTTATGACCTTAGCTTCAATGTACAAACAGGTTTAAAAAGAAAAATAATAAAATGGCTGTGTGGAGCATTTAAACCTCATCACTGATTTTAAGGATTAGAACAGAAAAAGTTACATATCAATGAACTTTCTGAATAGAGACTTCCTTAAACTCACACAGTA
>NW_008824411.1:2892429-2911790 GCF_000699105.1 Pygoscelis adeliae | reverse complement strand
TGTAAAAATTTTCCAGAGTTCATGGAGATAGGGTTTTCCCATCGAGCTTTTGATATATGTAGGTGCCCATTTGTTCAAGTTGTTGAAGAAGGCTAAAAAGAGTTTCCTCACTCATGAGCCTCCATCAATTATCACAGACATTTTTGAGGTGACTTCATTGCTAGAGTGACCTGACAACCAGTCCTCGATTCAAGTTCTCATGGTTTAGAATAATTACATGTTCAGTGGAACTGCACTTAAATAGTGACCAGGGATTATTAGCCTTATGACAGAAGCTCTTAGGAATTGGAGTTCAAGACAGAATAAAGAAAGCAATGATCAGCTTTGTACTGAAGTTCCCACAGAAGATTTCAGACTTGCGTATATACACAGAGTTCATAGATTTGAATGGAATCCATAAGGTTTGTGAATGTAAATTCCACAGATAACCTCACAGCCCTGTTGCATAATTATGCTTATTTCCATAATCATCCCAAGCTTTTATAAACACATTGCATTTCATCTTTATTTGCACTAAAAGAAGTGTGGGGGTTTTTAAAGGAAGCATGGAATCCTTTTACATGATTAGCTAAAATCCATCCTTAAGAGAAACCTTATTGCCATTACTTTGTAAATCCTGGAATTACTATTATATTTGTTGTAAAGGGCCCTCCTTACTTTAAGAACCTGGCATTAGGACAATGGGTTTTCCATTACAATGACAAGTATATATAAAACACAAATCCCACTTGAGAGTCTAAGCTGTTTGAAGGGTTTTAGTGTCAGCCACACATTTCTAGGAGGCTGGATTAAGAATTGGAAAAGATGTTTTTACTAGAGCACTATAACTGGTACATTAACGTGTATCTGCATGTCAGGAATACAAAGTGTATTGAAAGGCCAGCCTTTTATATTGCATATGACAACTACATAGATTTCTTCTTACGCTGAGACATTGATGTTTACTACTTTCAAAAGGCATTTTTCCTGAACAAATCCCACTGGATTAATTCCTCTCTTCAAAAAAAGCAATACATCAAAATTATGTTATCCTACACAGAAGAGAAAGAAAAGCTGCCTTTAGCTACTTTTTCAAATCTATATTTCTGGATGATGCTTTTCTGCACTTGCCTCTCCTCTCACTCGCATGCTTGTGAATCAGGACTATCTCAGAAATCAATGATACTACAGCACTCTAAATGCAGTGTAAGAAAAGCTTCAAGGCCTGTGTGTTTATTCATATATGCTACTGAAAACTTCTAAATACTTCTTAATGCATAGAACTCCAGTCGTTAGCCATTGACTTTTAAGATTCAGTAGTATTTCTGTAGAACTGATTTAAGGCAGATTCTTTCAGTCTATGCTTTTTAAATTGATCTATTCACATTTGACAAAGACATAAAGATCCATATTGTTTTAATGTAACTGGACAAAAATACTCTTCTTTTGCCCAAACTTGTTCAGAGGTGCTGCAACAATAAGGTCATAAATGTGGATCTGGTGAGGGGGCAACTTTAACTTAACCTGTGATATTGTCCCAAAGCTAAGGGGATCGTGATTATTATTTTTTAGTTTATTAACAAACCTATATTGGAGAACTGAGTTTTGAGTATTCAGAGCTCTGAGTCCTTGTGACCTATAACAATGAAGCAGATAACAGGCTTTTTCTATCAGTGGCCAAGTAGCAATGATACAGACAAAGGATGAATTTACCCTATAGTCATTTGCAGTTTTTACATTTTCAAGGTTATTTCACAAGCCAAAAAACCCTCAAGATATTTTTTTAATAAAATATCTCTCTCCTTTGAGTAGCATATTATTTGCGTCTATGAATTATGCCCAGATGCAAATGGACATTCATCTTCAGAGGTGCTGGGGTTTTGCATCAGAAATACCAATACGATCATCTTTAACACTCAACATTTGATAGAAAGTTTAATATATGTGATTTAATGACACCAGACTTTATGACATGCTTTGTCTTAATATTAAATATTGAATCCCCTTAGTTACAGTTGGCTTTTAAGCAAGAGCTGGAAAAATATGTATTGTTTTGTTTTTTCATTTCTAGCTTTATAGACATTGATGTAATGGTAATTAGAAATCAAGAATAAAGCAAAAGCTGATCAAATTATCCTTCATCTAATGACTTGCTTTCTAATGTTGATGAACAATACGATAGTTTGCTTGAACCACCTTTAAATATATACTGCTGAGGAAAACAGAAATAACACTTTTAAATAATGTAAACACTGAATAAGTTGTAATTAACCCAATGAAAGCATTATATGATTATCACATTCTCTTGAGTCACTTGTGAGGAAATCCTAATAGTAAAGGAATATTTCAGAGGAAAGAATATTTCTGGTGTCATTTGCTTAAAAAATTATCAAGTGCCATGGGAATATTGATGCTTACATGGAAATTGGACTGCTCAATTACTATGACACAAACGCACTTCCCACATTCTTGCCTCAGGAAACTCAAAACAGACCTATCCCTTATTAAACAAACATACCAAACTACTCTTTGATCACACCCAATATGTATAAAATGCATGAATACGGAGAGGAATTTTAAATGCCTGGTAAGATGGACTCAGCAAAATTTTTGCCACACTGTCTTCCTTACAGATGTGATACAAAGATGGGTAGGCTCTTCAGTCAATACTTCTACTGCCTTATTGCTTTCCCTCAACAGTAGGGAGGACAAAACACCAAATCCCCTGGTTTTCTCTCTTTTCTGTCCTCCTTTGTCAGCCATAAGTCTTAGCTAGGAGTAGTGTCCAAGTATATGAGCAAAAATGTTTGTGCATTTCCCTGTCAGCAGCTAAATCACGGTGTAGCTCAAACCATAGAATCACAGGATCCCTGAGGAACCTAGTCCAAGCTCCTGCTCAGTGCAGGATCAACACTGAGTTCAGATCAGGTGGGTCTGGGCATAGCTTCCTTGAAATCATTGGAGTCACACTGGTTTACACACCAGGCTTTCACTAAGAGGCAAAAGATGCTGTGGTAGGCATATTCTGCTGCTGCTCTGTTAGCTTTCTCATTTCGCTGCAAACCTTGCCTGCATTTTGCCTTTGGTCACCTTTTGTGCATGTCATTCGTAAGCAAGTAACTTACCAAAAGTGCCCCCTGAATTTTTAATGCTTTACCTTTGGGCAGTAAGATTGAGTGACCTGACAAAAGCATGCTTTTCATTGCAGCTTTCAGACATCAGAGTTTGCCATTGTCACCCCCTTGTTAGCCCTATTATTAGAAAATAAATAATATTTAATTCTTTATACATTCTGTTCAGATGTTGCTCAAAGACTTGGCTCTTAGAAATTCTTTCCTATTTATACATGCCTCTACAATCTCCTTTTAACCAACTCATCTGTCATTTTCTAATTAGCTTTAATAAAGTTTAAATTCTTCTGCAAGGAGCTGATCCTTAGCTGAATGAGTTGTCACATTGTCATGCTGATGAAGATTGGGTAGTTTCATGTCTGGCTTCTTTGTCATTAAAGGTGGACATAGTATTTGTGTCCCAGAAACAGAAAACTCTATTATTGAAGCAGCAGGTAAACAGGAGAAGGTTTTTCCTTCTCAAGATCAGGTTAGGGAAAAGAGAAGGTAGCAGTTCTTGATTTTATAAAAGACAGTTTTTGACTGTGAGCCACATATATTGTACAGATGCCTGAGGAACAGTGAAAAAAATGTTATGAAAAACTACTTTGTTGTTTGGTTTAGAACAAAGAGCTTTCTGTTACTTTTCAGTTAAGAAAGTGCCAAATACAACAACCACATATGAAAATTAAGTAATACAATCTCTAACTGGCTATTGGGTTTGGAGCTGTAGGATTAAAGCTGCTAAAGGATTTGGAAGTATTTATAAAGTTGCATGTTTTTAGAACAAGAAGCATGTTATCTACACACTCTTCAAAAAGCAATAGTAGCAGGGTGAATGGAGGAGAATAGTATAGAAAGCATCAGAGATAATACAAGTATAGCCCTCATCTGAAAAATTTTATCTTTATTTATAGTGCTAACTGTATTTCTATTGGTATTATTTAGTAAAATTTCACTGATAGATTCTACATTTGTGTTGAAAGTTTGAGCATGTGAGACAATTGTAAATAAGAAATTGGAAATCTGCTGATGCTTTTACTGTAGCTATGGACAAATTACCTATTCTAGTACTCTTGCAGTGCTGTGCAGTAGTAGAAAGCAGATTTCTCTTGTCCACAAAACTCATGTTCAAGCCACTGTATGAGTAATTCAGTTTCACATCTATTAATGCTAAATCTCATTAGAAATCAAGTGGAATCAAAGGCTTGGCTTTTTTATTTATATATTGATCCAAATTCATTTCTGATGCAGCTGCCTTGATTTCAGGGCTTTTAAATCAGTTATGCTTTCTCACTCAGTGAGAACATTGGCACTGCACCAGAATGCAGAATTTGGTAGAGACCTTTGCTGTCTTATTGGGTAAAATGTCTTTTTGTGACTTCCCATTTGGCCAAGACAAGGCTGCTATTGGTAACCAAACCATCTACTGCATTGGCTGTGTAGATTAACTCAGCATTGTTCCAAGAAAAAAAGTTTTCCAGTATAATTTTGGTCACTGCTGAGATTTCATGGCATAGTAGGTAATGGTTGGTAATACATTTCTTAAAAAAGAAATTACATCAGCCATTTGCTGCTCAGAAACTTGTCTATTAACTGATATTTTCTTGTCTTTCTTGTCTGCAACAAGTCTAGGTAGAGAAATATCTTGCTCATGCAGTTTTGTTTAAGCAGTGCAACAAGTATGCAATAGTTTAGGATAAGAGAGAAAGAATAACTTACATAGCTGAATGTTTCAGGAAAACTCGGAGGCAACATATGATTAACACGTAGAAATAAAAATGAAGACAGAACTGATGACTTCTTCCAAATGGTCATTCTTGTTTTAATTAAAAGAATGTATTTAAATGTAGTAAGGAAAGTTTCTATGCAGTTTGTGTCCATTTATAAAAACTGCTAAGCATAAATGTGAATTTTACACTGGATATCTCTAAATGCAAATTAACTTAATGTTATACGATTGCCATTAGTTTGAAATATGTTTCTCTGGATTTGTTTTTTACAGCTTTACAGACTAAGAAAAATTATCGCAGTTAAAAAATATGTCTTATTGTCAAAGAAAAAAGTTGAATCTATCGATTATAAAATGAAACTGCAAGAGAAAGTACAAATATGTAATAGAAATGTGTCAATTTTGTCTAGTAGTTTACTCAAGTTCCCCCTTGATTGCACAGTGCTGGCACAGGGAATAATTTTCAGATAAGTAAATGCATTTAAGTCAAATGAAATTCTAGAATGCAGTGAAGTTATTGTTGTCATTGAAATGCTTTGCCTACATAATAGCATAGCTATTATTAGTTTACAATATATGGGCCAATTTTGATATAACTACTTACATTTCTGAATGCTTTCCTGTTTTTCAGGGGGTGTCCATGTCAGCTACAGGATTCCAAGGTCATTTCATAGTCTAGTAAAAATTATTAACCATGCCAGAGATTAAAATATGATTCACAATTTGGTTACTAGATGAGCTTTTTTCAAAGATAATCTTTTCAGTCTTATCCACAGTAGTTATCTCCAGTATCCCCTTTTCTTGATGAACATGATTCAGAAAACCTTGTTTCCTGTTTATAAAAATAAAGTTTAAATCTTAATGCAGGAAAATACTAAATAATTAAAATCCTACTGACCTCAAAATGAATGTGACCACTTCATTTTTACTCTCTGTATATGGTGTGAAGCACTAAATACTATTGTTAAGAGGAAAAGTATCAGCTTAAAGGCAAGTATTAATATAATGTTTCTCATTCTTTGTGATTTTGTTTCCTTTAAAAATTTTGATGCTTTATGTAAGGAAGTGACAGAGCACTGGTTACCTAGTGTACTGCTGTAGCACACGTATTCTGCACTCAGCCTTCTGCAGCTTTCCTTCTGAAATGCTCTAAATTTGCTCAGTCAAGGTGTGTACTTTACCAAAGCAGAGTTGAACAAATCCTACAGAGCAATTATAGTATCAGTACAAAGTCATATTCTACCCAGTAAACTTGGCTGCCAACCTGGAATACATTAAGCAGTATTGGTCAAGACTTTGAAATATCTGACAGTTATGTTTATGGAGTTGCTATTAGGATGCTGTGAAAAATATAGTATCATCCTACATTTTCGAGAGATCTTTATTATGTGGAAGGACACATACTATTTCAAGAAAGAAATACCTTACCAAAATCAGCTATAATAAATATGATTCAGTTCTTTAACTTCAAAACAAAGCAGAACAATAACAGGTAAAGATTTTCAGAATTCAGATGACTATATTAAAAGGACATTTATTAGATTATGTGTTTCAGGACAGTCTAGGAAACATTCTGTGAATGAGTAAAAATCAAAATGGGACTGAAATTGAACAAGAAATAATAGCAACTGATTATTTCTTTTTTTAATCTTTTTAGTTGATAGTGGACTGAAATTCTGAAGTGATGAAGGGAAATGGCTGCTGGAGTATGAGAGTTATGATTGCCAATTGCAGAAAGATTAACTTAAATTTGAGAGTAAAAGAGATATAATTGGATGCTAAGTTCAAGGTGTTTTTTTTTAATCTGTTTAAATATTTTATTTTACAAGTTGCTTTGATAACATCAGTGCTCAAAAGTATAGCTCCAGATCCTCAACAGAATAGGAGGGAATGATAACATCAGTGCTCAGAAGTATATGTAACACCCTGTAACAGTAATAGGAAAAGAACAAGGGCAAACCATACATCAGCAGTTAACCTTTAAAGTTAACCTTTAAGAAAGACAAGAATGACTCAGACTGAAGGACGCCAAATTGAAGAGGTGATCAAAAGGACACAGTGAGGAAGACTATTGACAACCACCAGAGGACCCTGAAAGACCATCAATGGACATAAGAGCGCATGCGTTAAAGACTTTTACATATGTTAATGAGTTCCAGGAAATAACATGAATATGTTAATCACTTCTTGGAAATCTAATGAATGTGTATATTCTAATTGTATATAACTTCTGGAGTTGAACAACTCGGCGCGCACGTTAAGAGGAGTGATCCCCTGTGCGCCTGGCACCACAATAAAAGAACGCCTGCTTTGTAAAACTCCAAAATTGAGTCTTAGAGAGTTTTTAATCTGCCGACTTACGGTAACAGCTTATAGTTCCATTTATTCACACCCGCGTAGTGTCACATACAGATAGTGTTGCTAGGTTGGTAAAAGACACTTTGGTTGGCTTAAGCAAATTAGGCCTGCTGAGCAGAACTGTGCTGCTTCTAGCTAACCTGTTTGACATTAGCTCAAGTGTGTCACTGAAACTGATACCCTTTTGCAATACCCATTTTTCCCTAGAAAAAATGTCTTCACAAAAGACTTTTCAAGAATATATACTCAGAAATTTACTAATGAGAATAACTCTCTAAGAGAATGACAGCCTACACAATGGTCTGAGAATCACAAGACATGGCACATATAAAGCAAAGTTTGTGGAAAACTCTTGAACTCAGCTTGTTTTGTCTTTTTTGACATCTACGGTAGACTCAATATTTCTAATAGATAGGTTAATCTTTGGTGAGTCAGTGGCTGTAGACTTTTGACAGCTTATGGAGACCTTGCATAAAATATTGGATGTGTTAAAATGAATGACAACCATCCATGTTCCCAGATTTAATCAGTAGGGTCATCTGAGTTCCTAATTCTGGCACACTCAATGCTGTAAGTGCATCAAGATGCATCTGCTTGAGGGTGTCACCCTGTAGACATGTAACAAAGACCTAAAACCAAATGAAACAAGGCCAATCCTGTAATCAACCTGGCAAAGGGAAGCAAGTTCCTACTTTGTTTCTTCCAACAATAAGGAAGGCTACGAAAAACCTTATCCAAGAAATTCACTAATTCTAAGCCTGCCCAAATAAACATGGAAGTTTAAATAGTAATGGCTTTTACAATGTTGTAATGCGTTGGTAATATGTGTAAATTAGAATGACATCTCTTTCTCTATTTGCTTCACACTGTGTGATAGGAAATGTTCAGGTTTTCCAGTCTCGTATATTTTTACAAATAAGGAATGCAAGTGTACTTTCACGTCAGTATGAATTAGAGGCTATCCCACTGAAATTTGTGAAAACCACTGTATATCAAATGGGAATTTGTTTTGAATAACAGAAGGAAAACCTTTCCAAAGAGTCTGTTCACTTGCAGGTGATACAGGGCAGTAGAATATTTTAATTATATTACTTTTTTATAGGCAGTAAACCACAAGGGAAATTTTGCTACCCACTCTCTGCGGTTCCTGAGCTTCAGCAACCAATCAATTTTTAATAAACTGATATTGAAGAATTCTGCTTTTAACAAATATACAGTGACTTGGAAATGTTAACTGTATTGCCACTCTTTAAGCTAAGCATATTAGTGAAGCAACAGTTTTGTCTTTGATCAACTATTAGGAATATTTCTGTGTGGAATTTTGTGATGTTAACTACTTTGGATTCAGATGTTTTGCTTTATTGTTGGGCTTATTTTGGAATATTACATTGGCCTTTGGGTGTTGATTTATTTGCACCTAAGAATATCAAGCAGCCCAGGTCACTCAGTTCTGTGTTGAAAGAGGGACAGACAGTGGCTATGACTATATATATATTTTGCTGTTATAATGATGTCTTTTTTCTAAACAGATCTGTGCTTGTTGTCCCCTTTCCTAAATAGGATAAAAGCTGTGTTACTACAACTCCAAATGTAAAATCATGCATTCTGTTTCAATCTGGGGTAAATTAATGGGGATCTGGTGTTATACTATCCATGCAATCCTAGTCCTTGACCTTCTTGGAGTTTAGCCAAACTGAGCATATCCAAGGCAGTATTAAAGGGGATGACAAATTAAAATTCCCCCTAACAGCTCTGCCTCCACCAGTTTTCCCTTCATTATTCTCTTAGAGAAGGTAGAACTAGCTAAACTTTTCTATGCAGGCTATTCCTGACAAATATTTTTTCTATTTAAACTGCATTTTTAATAAGAATATCAGTTTACATCCTTGATATTCATGATTGAAAATGAGCAGTAGACAAGAATGGCATTATCAAAAATTATTTTTTTATTGTGTATGACCAGATTTATCTCTATTTTACAGTAACTTTAACTAATGGAAATTAGGTCAGAAAAAAAAAGTATTTCCATAATACTTTGATGATTTAGGGACATATTTTAACTTCTGAGTAGATTTTACTCAGTGAAGGTCAGCTGTTCCTGAGTGAATCAGGCAAGTTGCATGTATGAATTTTTGAAAGAAGAAAGTACACAAGCAAAATCCAGTGTTTGCTTACAATGTTACTTCTAACTTCATCTGCTGATGATACGTTGCTTTAATTGTGTACGAGCATTGACTTTCTCACTTCTGACCTTAGGTTGTCTGTATTGATTTCCTTTTGACTTGTCTGCTTAGTTAACTGTCACTCATGGCTGAAAAGAAAAGTATTTTTTAAAAGCTTCTTTTAATCTTCAAAATAGTTACAACAGTAAATAAGTTAGCACACCTACAGCTTAAAAAAAAATACACCAAAAGCCTTCAGGAGGGGTTAGTACTGTCTAAAGCTCCATTAGCCCACAGAAATGTTGTTGCATTGATAGAGCTAAGACTTGCCATTGACAAATAAAGCTTTCAGGGAGTTTTTAGTGTCCCCTTTAACATCGAGAACAGTTAAAAGAAAATAATTTGCTACCACATCTGAATTTACTAAATTTACTGAATTTAGCAATTTAGTAAAACAAAGTACATTTTTAGAATAAATTCTTTTTAGGTAAAATGCTTAAGTTTTTTGCTACTAGTATTAATGGCTGCCTAAGGTTCAGAACAATGAAGAACCAGGATCAGTGAATTAAAATTAAGTGTAAGTCCAGTTTTTGTTATGTAAATATTTAGTCTTGTTTCAACATACGTAACTCTTCTTTGGCACTTTCTTTGAATGAGACAAAATGGTTGCAAAGTTTAGAAATGTGTTTTGGTTTATTATTAGAAGAATGTTTTCTGAGAAAATTCTGCTAAATATAATCGTATGTCTATAAGGACAGTTACAGAAATCTTCGGGAAAGTATTGAAAAATGCAGGCTCATCTGATAGGAATTTATGTTCCAATAAGTATAAAGACTCATATGTCAGTGTTTGCTTCTTAAATTTCACTCTGCCTTGCTTTATTTAACTGATACGGTGTTTCTGATTGTGAATAAATGTCAGATTTCTGATATGTGTGTATATATCAAATTATTACTGATAAAAAATACAGTGATTTTCATCATTACACATTAATTCGGTCACCAGTAAAATCACAGCATTTCCTGAACTGTGTAAAGACTATAAAGTGCATTTTGATACTGTTTTCTTGTGCAAGGTACTTTCAAGACGGAGAAAGAAATTAGAAGCATCATGTAACAACACTGACTTGTATGGTATATGCCAACTTCTGGTGTTGCAAACAGTTCAAGGAGTAAATATACTGCTTGATGTAGTGCTGACTGAGTGTGCTGCTCCTTTGATCTTTGAATGGCTTTTGCTAGCAACCAGTTATGCTGAATTTAGAAAGGAAAAACTCCCAGGAGTTCTGTTATGAACAGGAATGTAGAATAATTTCTGATATCTTTTTAGATATCCAGAAAGAAGGGAATAAAAACCACAGGATTTTTATTTTGTAAAATCTAGCTAGGAAATAGATTTGAAATAGCAGTTTTCTAATATAGTCAACTCCAGGTCAAAATATATATCCCTATATATTCACATGCATATACTTTGGCGTTTTTTATAGCTTGAGGGATCCTAAATTAATTTTTATCATTCGTTTATATTATACTGGAAGGGAACACACAATATTTACACACCATTTTCTTTAGCCCCTTTGTCACCCCTTAAAAAAAATAAAATAAAATAAAAATTATTTTTTTATTTCTGCCCAAGTAGCTAGTGTTATCTAAACCATTTTATAAAACTGTCTTTAGGCAGAAAACCATCAAATGAAATACAACAAAGACAAAAAATTTTATCTCATATTGAGTATATCTCCAAGAATAAAGATGGCTAAAGCTTAATCAGAAGACAAGTATTTATGTCTTTTTATGCTTGTCAGAAGGAAATACCTACCCTCTTAAAACAGAAACGGCTGAACAACTGATTATGTGGGCTTTCCAAAATGGAAGCAACTTTCTGATAGATTAGCTGGGATTCAAGAGGAGTTAGGTACATAGCTTGTTTAGGTAGTTATGAAGAGCCTAGTAGGTAATTATTCACTATTCTAGATGCCCAACATCTAAAGCCTGCAAATAAAGAATTATTCTTGCAAGTTGTCCCTTGTGCTTGCACAGAGAGACCCTTTGATATGGGGAAGAGAAGCCATCAGAAGGAGAAGTTTGTAAAACAAGTACATTATTCCCATATTTTACTATTCCCTTTATATTTATATATTTTTTCCAAATACGTCTTGGTTCAGTAGATTTTATTCTGATGCCAACCATGTGACATTTGCACGATCTGAATTTTTTGTTTGATTCAACAGACACTTAGGGTATCTTTCAGGACACACTTGTGTTTTATTGATGCTGAAGGGACTTACATATATGCTTGAAGTATTGTACAGCTGAATGGAATCAAGCATATACGTAAAGTTAAAGATGTATTTCTGTGATTGCTAAATAAGGTATGCGTAAATAACACAAATCAATCTACAACACTTTGCTCCAGATTGTCTTCTTTCAGTACCTCAGATTCTGGCTAGTTCTTAATATTCTGGGAAAATTATGTAATTACTGTTTTTCAAAGATGCATACGTATATGTCTTTCAAAGATAGCGTGTAACTATTATCTTTCAAATATATTTTTTTTAAAGCAATGCACTATTTTTTCTTCATCCCTCTTTTTATTAATGAAACATGTCATTATATAGGCATTGCTACTTTTACACATACAGAATTGCAAGCTGTTTGTTGTGTTTTGTTTTGTTAAGATCCGTGTTAGGGTTTTCTAGGCATTTTGGGGTTTTATTTCATATGTCATTTACATATATTGTAAAGTCATGAGCAAATATGTTTATGAAGCCTCCAGTGCAATAGAGCTAGAACTTTTAATCCCTACCACGCTGGAATTAATAAATAATATTACAGATATTTTTATATACTATCCAGTATTAGGCATCTGATTTTGCCAGCTATATCAGGTGACAGAAACAGCAAGATAGAAAAACAGTGCCAATAGAACAGTTCATGTTAATTAATTTTTAAAAAATTAAGTAAAACAGCAAACTGTTTTACTTAACTGAAATTAATTCCTGGTTCAAAATTCTTGTTTCAGAATTTAAAATTAAATTATTTCACAAATTTATTTTAAAATTTACTTGCACTGCAGAAATAAAAATATTTGAAACAATAAATACCTGAAACAATATGTATGTTTATCATATGTACAGTTACAGGTATTCTGCTACTCAATGTCACACAAAATACCCTAGTAAGACACAAACATTACCTAGATTTTTATATCTTTAAATTTAAAATCTGGATACAGATATTCTCACTAGTGTGGTCCTGTGGTCAGTTCAGCCCATATAAAGTACTGAATGTGTGTGTGTATGTAGGGAGGTAAAAGGAGAACAAAACTTTTGGTCACCAGGGTGGAAAAGAACATACAAAAAATGTGAAGGCTAAGTTAAAATCTTCTCAAGTTTTTGGTACAGAAGGAAAGGAGAAATAAAGTCTAAGGAAAGGGAAGAAAATTATTTAGTATTCTATTAAGAATTCTTAGAGATGGTTAAATTACCTCTCTCTGGTTTTAGGGGAGCATAAGATTAGAAATGTTTAATTTGGAAATTATACACTTTTTGAAGTAAAATGCAACATATATTGCTTGTAACACAGTAGTGAATCTGTCTACAGAAAAAATGTGTCTTTCCTAGGAGGATGCCAGTATGGTTTTGAGCCTCAGCATCTACAGATGTTTTGAAAAAAGAGGCACAACATACCCTGACCGATCAAGACAAGGGACTGGAAGAAAAGTGAATTTTGTAATGAACAGATACAGCACTATCCAGAGTATATAAATAAACACATTGCATCCAGGGTTGTAGGCATGACAATAGAGATCATTAGAACAGCAATTTTCTGCCCGCTGTCTGCTTTTGGTTAAAATTCTCAGACTGAGAGAAATGGCTACACTGCTTGTGCAATGGCAAGGGAATTATCCTCTGCGAAGGAAAACCTAATTTAGCCAAAGGGAATTATCAGTGTGCAAGCAAGCGAGATATCATAGTTCCACCTTTTCTCAGTTCTAAATTTCTTATTGTACAGTACTGGCCAGCTATTACCTCCAGCTGGGATCCATGTTTCTTCAGTCCTCTTTTCAACTTACATGCTTACATCGCCCTTCATGTGAAAGATGGTTGGAGGGACTGCCTCTGCCTTTCTGTAGTGAACAAAGATCTGATACAATATTATTCTGGGAAGAGATGACTGATAATTCCAGGGATTGCTCAAATATCTGTTCTACAGATTTCAAAAGCTTAAGCAGATTCACGTCAGACAGTGGCTAATTTCAGAGCTGTAGGGGATACACATTTTTGTGTTGTGGCGGTAAGACACCTAGGTCTATTTCTGCCTCCATCTTAGATGCACTGGTTCCATCATACAGCATGCTATTTCTGGACAGAACTTTCCTGTTGTCCTCTTTGGAAATGACATTGTATCTAGCCTTGTAATCAAGTTCTTTAGGGTGTGCTTTATAGATTTTTCACCATAAGAAATATGACTTAACAGAGTGCTTCATTTTTCAAGATTTCATTTATTAGATCAGAGCGATAACACAGAGCTGGGTAAATGCAGAAAACACAAAAATAAGAGGAACCTCCCCCCGGTATATGTGTTTAATTTTAGTAGGAGTTGCCTATAAATAGTATTTCAGTAACTTACTTTAATTCATAAAGATGTAGTTTATAGGGAGAAGTTGATGGGGTAGTAGAAAAATATGTGGAGATTCATTTTAGTAAATATTGATTAATCTAAAGATAGCATTACAACATAACCTGATTTATAAATGGAAATAAACCAAAAATAGTAAATGTAAAAGAAAAGTATATTCATACACTTGTCCTTTTCTATCTACTTCAGAACAACAGCTCTATTTACACGGTGACCTCCCTTTCCCCTATCTTCTTTGGAGCTCCTTTTCTGTGTCCTTTGAAGTTTATGGAAATATTCCCATTGGGCTAAAATAATTTTTACTATTTAAAGAATACTCTATACCAAATTAAGGATTTACTTGACTAGATCTCTGCTTAAAATTGCAGAGGAGTCACTTCTGTGAAATAAACGTGTAAAATGCCATGAGATTGTTGACCTAGAGACCTCTGTAGAATTCCCTTGTTTTCCTTCAGGGAAAAATGATAAAATTCTATATATTCTATATAAATATGTCCACTTCAGAATTTCACTAAATTCCACAACCAGCTTGCAGAAAGTGCAGTGGGACTGTAGCTTTCATTTTGATGCTCATATGTACTACTGACACAAATACTCTTTTGAGTTTTACTTCCTCCCTGAGAGGTTAAATTCTTGTCTTGTGCACGTGCTGTGATACAGGACTACACTGTCTTTGTTCCACTATTGTACAGACAGAGAAGAAATCTGCAAATGTCTTGTATTTAACAGAGTGTTTTCCTGATCTAGTGTGTTGGCTCACATCTGCTGGTTGGTAAACTGGTGGAACAGCTGCATCATTCGTACCTGTCTGTATAGGAAGAAAAGTTTAGACTGGATGTTATTTAGGAATTAGTATTAGATGCTGTGATTTTGACAGTCCAGATTTAAAGATTAATGAGTTAATGTATTATTTACAGGAGGGTTTTTTGTTTGGGGTTTTTTGTGTTTTGTTTTTGTTTTTACCATGGCATACTGAAATGAAGATATTCCTTAGTTCTAGCTTCTCGATATAAATTAAAGGAAATACTTCAAGACAGTGGAGAGTTTTCATTCTACTACCATTAATGTTATTTATATTACTTTTGAACATAGAAGCAAAATCAGGATGGGGTACTCTGTTACCTTACACTTGGACTAAACCCATAACCAGAGGACAGACATACAGAAAGTGCATTTGAATATAAATGAATATTAAAATAAAACTATTTTTTCCCTTACTGTTTACAGTAAGGTGATTATTGTAAGTGAAGTAAATGCTAGCCATAGCTCATTATTGGCATGATCATGCACAGCAGAAGAAACTGCGAAATGTTTTTCAGTTTCCCCTTTTTGGTTCTCCATGTTTGCTTGCACAGATCTAGGAAGAGTGAGTGCTAATAAAACCTCTCCATTTCCACACTGTGACATCATAATGAAGATACACATTGTTTTGGGAGCGGTAATGTGCTGCTGCTTATAGAGACATTTGCAACAGGGACTTCTGCTGCTGAATTTGAAAAGCAGAAACAATCTGGAATCCGGTCCTCAGCATTCATGTGTATATTAGCATATTTGCTTTTATTTTAGCTTAAAGCACACATCAGCTAGCTTTCTTGTTATACTGTCCTACTTCTTGTTGCCTACAGTGTCTTAACATTCTTTTCTGCATTTGGACTTAATTTGACAAACACTAATGTTTTTCATTACCTTTTTCCTGCATCCCACTAGGTTCTTAAGATTAGAGCTTACATAGGAGCCTACTGTGTGGAGCTTACTCATGGTCATGCCGCAATTTGATGTAAACTACTCCATGTTGTGTACCGTACCCTCTCTAGCATTACACCAAAAATAATCCTCTGTAAAAAAACAATAGCATGAAGTGCTTGAAACGCCTCCTTCTCCATACATTCATGTTTACACTGCAGATATCTATACTGTGCAGATATCGCACATATAAAACCTGATCTTGCACTCACTAAATTCAGTGGGAATCTTATAAGGTTCTCACTGCAAACTGCATTCTCCAGTAGGATATGGTGTAGATAAGAGTCCTTGCTTTTATTGTCGGTATCATATCTAAATTAATTAAGACTAAAGTTATTTAAATATATAATAGTACAGGAACTGTGAATTCTGAATATATTTTCACTAGTCCTATCACTCTACATGTTGAAGGTCCTACAGAAATTAATGGACGTATCTAGCATAGGGGTGCAATACGTGATACAGAGATCCCCGAATCTGCTTTCTTATAAAATACAAAATACAAAAATATTTGTAATACAAACAAAAATATGTTTGTACGAGTATAGTTGAATTAACTTAATGAGATACCTTAGCTAATTAAGACTCTGGTAATGCATTTGTATAGCTAGTTTTCTTCCAGTTCAATGGAATGATATAGACAGGTCTGCGGAATTTCTCATTTAAAGCAAGAAATCTAGACTGATCTTACATCCTAGCTATGGCATTTGAATGCTTCACCACTGTTAATTACCTACTACCCCTTTATTCTAAGAGATAAGGAAGTAGTATTATTTCCATTTCAGGCATGCAATTAAGACAGACATAGAAAATATCATTTTTGTATGGTCATGTAATTGATCAGTGACAGGACAGAAAATTGAAAATGGGTTTCAAATTTATTATCAAACCATCCCCTTTCTTTCTAAAAATATTTTCATTGTATCAGCTAATCTGAAAAGACTGTCCTGAAATGTACCTTGCCTTTGAAATTACAGACACATCTAATTTGAACTTTTATTAATTACAACAATATGGCTGGAAGGCAGGAAAACACAAATCTTATATGTAATGTGCTGGATGAAAAGGATATGCAAAAAGCCATTAGATTTAGATTTACAAAAATCTGGAAAAGAACTGACTTTCTGAAAGACAAACATACACAACATCAGCTCCTATTAAATCACAAGTCAATGAAAAGCTGACTTCATCGCAGTCAGTGCTGACTTAAGTTCTTTTCTTGGTGTTCAGAAAGAACTGTTGTCTCTGTATTTACCAGAAGCATGAAAACAGACATTCTTCTCTCTTGAAAAAGGAAGTAAGGAGGGGTCTATAAATGTAATTTTGAGCTAATTACTACTGTACATAATTTTCAGTTAAATTTCTCTTTTATTTTCATAGACTTGTATTATGACTTTGATTTAATATTAAGACCGGACTATACCTAGTCAGGATGAATCTATACACAAACACATGTATTCTTCTGAATTTGGTAATGGAAGAGCTTATTATAAGTGAAATTCCGCCTTTAGTTTAAGTTAGTGGGACACTTGTTACTGCTTTCAGTAGGTCTAAAATATTATTATCTATATTTAAGGCTATAATTACTATATGTACATTCAGTATGGAAGTTTATGAGCACATTTTAATGGCTTTTGCAGTAGAGTTAGTGCCATTTCTACCATTTTACATATTAGGGAACAGAAAGAGAAAGTAACATGTCAAGGTCCAGCCAGTAGAGACAAAAAACTGTATTAAGTCCCCTATCATCAAGACCTCACTGGCTAGGTCAGTATGCTAACCCTTTCTGCACCTTGTTTAAGAAAAATGGGGAAAATACTTTGCAAAAATAAATGTTCTCTCTCAGCTTGGGCTATTTTGAAACACTCTTCTTTTCCAGACGTTTACAAAACAGTAGGTATGTGATTCCCCAAAACCTCCTTAAACATCTACAGTTAACAACTAAAGAAATAAGTGATTTATGGCACTAGTGTGTTTATAATGGAACTTGGAAATATTTATGCAATTTTAAAAGTACATTTTAATTAAAATATCACAGTTAAAATGCTTTTAAGATGTAATCATAATGCTTTATTGGGGATGCTTGTGTTAAGTAATGATTTCACATGGTTATTCACTAAAGATTTAGTATGATATTTTTCTTGACAATTGTAAGGTAAGTTTTCATTTTGATTCATGAACATGATTTCTATTAATGCAGAAGTTATTTTGTGAGGAGAAGATATATTCTCCATTCTTGTTAAAAACAAACAAAAAAAAAAAAGGAAATACAAAAATACAATTACTTTTTTTTTAGCCCTTGAGTCAATAAGTCAGGGCACTCAGGTCACTAATAGCCCTTAATTGCCTTGATGTGCCTCACCTGGGCCCCACCCTCTGCCAGGAGCTCCATTCAAGTTTGTGCTTGGGTGCTCAGTCTTTCCTAGAGCTACAGTGCGGGACGGTTTTTCATCCTTGTCTCTAGCCACTGTGTTCTGGGTGGACTTCAGACCCACATTGCAACCCCAACTCCTGCCACTCCTGACCAGGCTACTTGAACTGCTCTGTCCCCTCACTGTGCCCAGGGCTGTTGGTGAACTGTTGGCAGCTCCCCATGATGCCTGTCCTGCGCCCTGGGTTGCCTGCAGATCCCGGCTCTGTCCCCTCTCGTGGAGCAGCTCTGCCTTTCCCGCTTCCTGATGCGGTAAGTCTTTTCATGTACATTTAAAAATACATGAAATAAAGTATTCTGTCATTTTATTAAAGTTTCATTTAGCATTTTGTTAATGTTAGGGCAACCAGAGCAATCAATAAATCAAAAGGATTAAAAATATCATTACTTTGGTAGAGAGACTACCACCTGGAAGATGCAAAGCTTACAAGTGTTTGTGAATGGCTGTGGTTAAAAAGCAGCTTCTGATTTGGTGATTTATGTGATACAGCTATTTGTGTCCAAAATAGCATTTTGAGTTCTGGATGTCTGCATTTAAAGCAAGGAAATAACAGATTTGAAGTATAACCACTTGCAGAAGTTGCTGAGCATTTGCATGTATTATATAAAAAAAAACCCCACTATTAAGGAGGTGTTATAAAGGAGCCATGTTTTCCAATTATCTGCTGAATACAAAGGATCAGGGATTATGCAATCTGAGATTCTGAGCCTGGCATAAAATACAGCAGCACAGTTGTGTTTTAGGAAAAGACTAAGATACACGGCCGGAGTTTTGCTAGTTGGAAAAAAACAACACAATAACAGCAGCAAAAGTCACCTAAACTAGATATTGCATTCCTTTTATGAAAAAAAAAATCTGTAGTGGGTTTTGGTATTTTTCCCCTCCTCCTTAAAGACATAAAAAAAACAGGTTTTAATGTTTCACAGACTGTTGTAGTTTAACCTGGCAGGCAGCGAAACACTACACAGCTGTTCACTCACTCCCCTCTTCCCCAGTGGGATGGGGAGAGAATCAGGAAAAAAAAAAAAAGTAAAATTCATGGATTGAGATAAAGACAGTTTAATAGGACAGAAAAGGAAGGGAAAATAATCATAACAATAAAAGAATATATAAAGCAAGTGATGCACAATACAGTTGCTCACCACCCGCCAACAAATGCCCAGCCAGTTCCTGAGCAGCGGTCACCATCCCCTGGCCAACTCCAC
>NW_008824411.1:2884518-2892174 GCF_000699105.1 Pygoscelis adeliae | reverse complement strand
AGCCCTCCCAGTCGGCAGAGCATGGGAAGCTGGAAAGTCCTTGACTAGTGTAAGCACTACTTAACACACTCATGTTTTAGTTGTTGCTATCAACATTGTTCTCATCCTAAATCCAAAACACAGCACTGTACCAGCTACTAGGACGGAAATTAACTCTATCCTAGCTGAAACCAGGACACAGACACAGGAGGAATGTGAATACAGGAAAGGAATGCCAGAGAAACTGTTAAAATAGAAGCTTGACAGCAAATGTTTTTCATAGAATCGTTAAGGTTGGAAAAGACCTCTAAGATCATTGAGTCCAACCGTCAACCCAACACCACCGTGTCCACTAAGCCATGTCCCTAAGTGTCACATCTACATGTCTCTTAAATACCTCCAGGGATGGTGACTCACCCGCTTCCCGGGGCAGCCTGTTCCAATGTTTAACCACTCTTTCAGTAAAGAAATTTTATTGGTTTTCCCTAGCCTTTTCTGTATCATTACTATAAGATTAAAAATGTTTTAACAGTGGTTGTTTCCTTGGTTCTAAACAAGCTAAAATCTATGTATTTGACTTTTGACGTCTAACTACTTAATATTTGTGTCAACAGCAGTCACTTTAAGTAAACAAAATGTCATAGAATATTTTAAAAGTTTTACTTCAATATGTTTGTAGAAGGAGCTATCACTTGGTATAGTATAAAGGTCTGATTTATACTAATGATGCAAAAATCTCATTTATTGTCAGATTTCCTGAATTAATTGCTAATTCCAAGTTTATTCCAGTAAAAACATATTTTTATTTTTCTTAAAATTCAGATGTCAATATAAAAGTGATATAAACTTACAAATAGCTGTTGACTCTTTAGTAGATATCTACAGCAGGAGTTAATTAGGTGTTGCTGAGGCTAATTGTGAAATAAATGGTTCTGAAACATGAGATCATGAGGGTAGTTTACAACTGTTGCTCTGAGCAGCTAATCAAAATTGTTAACTGCTGTACAAAAAGCATGTCTGGGTTTCCTTCTGTTTGTAATTTCTTAAACTATTTACTTCATATAAGCTGTTATACTCAAAATCATGTTTATGGGCAAAGGGAAACACATATGATATGTGAAGTCAAGAATTTCTTTTTAGTGTAACTGATATTTTCACAGGGTAAACATTATTAGTCTGGGTCTCTCTGTTACAGAAAGAATATGTCTATGCAGGAAAAAAGTCTCAATAATAATGCACTTAAAATTGTTATACATGCATTTTGTAACTTTCTACCCTTTCCTCTAATATTATGCGCACCCTTGCCCTGCTCCTCTGGGTCCTAAGATCAGCAGTTTCATTCTGGTGTTGGTAGTGGAGGTGTTAGAGCGAGCCATCAGTATCTGGAGTTCTCCACTGAGAGGAATATGGTGTTGATGATTTCTTTTTTTCCCAGTCTTTATATATGTATGCCGTTTTATACGTTCACTAACACACTTTTCTACCCTGCTCTTTCCTTGTTGGTCTGCAGCACCATGTTATATCCAAATTTACTGTACATGATGCCTCTTACATATGTTAGATGCTATTTTCTCTCTTTGTTACCCCTAAGACCATTTTTTTCCAGTTCTGCGTTTCTTTAACCACTGATGTAAGTTTTTTCTAGCCATTGGGCCTCCAGTGTCAAGCCTGTGCCTCACTTATTCATCCATGCTTGTATTCCTCTACACTTACTCATGTATCTCCAGGCCTCAAGGCATCTGTTATCATACCAGGCCTGTATTTCTTTATACTAGATCATAGTGTTAGGATTGAAAAAACATAGTGATATCATACAAAGATAAGTGTAAAACAAATTAGTGGTAGACACCTGCTCAATTAGAAAAATTGCTGTTACAGCTAAACCAGGTGAAACAAAGCTGCAGGAGGCAGGTGAAATAAAGTTTAGACAAAGCACACCTGAGAAGCCTCTCTAAGGAGGCCTTGCAATCTCAGTACAAAGCTTACAAAAAATTCTAAGGCTTGCACCTGACAGCACTTTCTTGAGCTTCACTGGAGGTACTGGACAGTAAGACAAAATCTCACTGGAGTATATTGATCAGATCAACAAAAAAATGTTCTATTGCCAGTACGTAAGACTAGGATTTGAGCCATGATTTGATATTATATTCCCAAGTTTAATAGAATGTGTACTCATATAGGTATTATTTTTATGTGGCATATTTTTATTCATTTAATGTAACATTTTATTTTTTCAATTACTTCACGTATGGCTTTCTTGTGCCTGGAGGTATTTTGTTATCAGTGATTGCTTCTCATTCTCTTGGCTAAGAATACATGTGATCGCTTCACAAGAAAAATACAACCATATTCAGTGTCATATGATTTGATCTGAGCTTCTGGCAAACATGTTTCTGTTTGCAGCCTGCTTTTCTCCACAAGGAGCATTTTGCATATACTAACTGGACTTGGGCAGAGCTATAGCCCAAAGAAACTACAGGGCTACTTTATAGTATAGTTTATGCCCTGTCACAGTAACAGGTGCCGTAGATTCTGTCAGCCAGCCACAGAATTACCTTCCTCCTTGATCTGCCAAGGTTCCCATTCACTATGTCCTGATTTCTCTAGCAAATTGTAGACTGAGCACTCGGACTTTAACATAACATGACAGGACTCTCTGTTTTCATGAGGTCATATTGATCCATTCTGCAAAGCTGCCTTCCATCTTCTGTATTTTTCTTCTTTTCTTTGTCTTTCCACTTCTCCTCTTCCTGTTCTTCACTATTATGTTCTTCTTTGTCCACCTTCTCTTCCCTGTTTTTCAACCTGAAACAATGAAAATAAGTCAGTAATGTGGGGACATCTAATGTGTATTAAAGCTCTTCATTTTGATTTTGAATGCTAGAATACCAGTTTTAAGGTTGCTGCCATGTTCTGTTTTAATATCAGTAGAGGAAACAACTGTTTTGAGACATTCTAGGTTGTGTTATAAGTGAGCCGGTCATTATTGTTTGTGTCTGTGCTGTCTTTTCCTCGTTGCTTTTGTGGATGTAAGAACTGAATGGTACAAGGCTATATGCTCCAGGAGTTTCCTGAGAGATGAGATAGCCACAATGAACTGTATTATAAAGCCCTTTTTATCTTTTTAACCTAAAAGAGAAGCAGCATATTTCTGCATAAACAAAGGAAAAAACATTTATGAAAGAGAATAAAGACTTGATTCTTTGGATGAAGAAATGTTTTCCCAGCTTTGTACTATGTTCAGTCTAGATTTTGATTCTAGCTCTGCATACACAAAGTTACCCTAATAACATGTTATCTTCAAGTGATTGTCGCTGAACTTGGGTTATGTTAAACTTGCTGTCCCAAGTGATTTTGAGATTTTTTGGAATTCAATTATTAGGGAGAATTTGTCTGGAAAGAGTTATAACATTTCCTCTTTTTTTTTTTAAACCCCTTAACATTAAAGAAACCTGCAGAAAGAATCTAATTTTTAATCCATGTAAAAATATAAGAATAATCTTACTTGTTTAAGCCCCTTGATCTTTCTCAGGCAGGTGCTAACAATGATTTCCCAGTGAAAAATATAAGAATGGGGATAGGATACACTGATTCTTTCCAAATATGTTCCACGTCTCTAGAGACTGTGGATAGCAGGTTTTCTTATTTTTATTTTTATGTTAGGTCTGAATGGATTACACTTCAGTGTTTGCTTGAAAAAATTGAATCCTTCTAAGCTTTCAGCATCCACAGCCTTCTGGTTTTGTTTTCATATGGGGGGCGGCCAGGGGCGAGCTGGGGGAAGGGAGCAGATAATCTTTACTATCTTTTCCAAGACCACTTGTAATTTGTGGTTTGTTTTTTTAGAAATCTGTGTCATGCTGTTCTGTCAGTCATTTCTTCTCAGGCTAAAATGTCCTATTTTATTTCATTTTTCATTGCATGGCAATCATTTCCTATCACTGATCATCCATGTCATTCTTCTTTGTAGCTTCTTCATTTTCACTATTTGTTTTTCATGAGAGAATCAGAGCTGCCACAGTAGTTACAATGAAAGTGCTCCATAGGTCTGTATGATGGCATTATTGCGTCTCCTCTTTTGTACTCTGTTTCCTTGTAAATAGTGTTTGGTTTGCTTTTTGACCGTTACTGAGATCACTTTTTTGAGTAGAACCATGTATTCTAACTCTTAGTTTCATCTTTGAGTGGTAATATTCAGGCATTGTTGTGTAAATTAAATTGCAGTTATCTTTTTCCTGCCTTTACCTTACAAATATTCAATTACGTTCAATTTTGACTTCTATTTTTATCACCAAATCACTCGTTATTGTGAAAACCCTAGTGGTTTCTACAAGCTTTTGCAAGGTCATTAGGCTACAAATCAAGAAACTGAGCCACAAGCAAAACACATGGATTTGAGCAATTAATATTGTCTCCCCTTGCCTTGAATTTTCCATGTGTAAAGTGAGCTAATCATAATATACTGCTTTTCAGTATAATCTGCTCTGTATCTCAGTGAACTTTCTTCAGTACTGTTAAAGTAGTGGTAACTATTACTTGCCAAGTAAAATGCTTGGTATGAACATGCATGATGCATTTCTGAGCAGAATAGCTTCCATCTCTCACTTGAATGCCTAAAATCAAGAAAGTGCTTGTTTTGGTTTTTTTTAAACTCATAGATGGGTCTACATATTGTGCTTGTTGTGGAAAATAATTAAGATTCTCAAATGTTATAATTTGCCCTACCAGCCAGTTGCTGGCTGGATAACTTGTAAATGTTGAGACAGACTGAGATATGAATTTCTTCCTACTTGGCTATTAATTTAATACTATTTTTATCTCATTTGTATACAGCATTAATATAAAAATTTCTATGTAAATATAAATATCTTCAAGTATGGCTTTGTCAGCTTTTTATAAAGCCTGGAAACCTATAATAGGAAATACTAGCACGGGTAACTATGTAAACCACTTGACATCTGTCCATATTTATAAACACAGCTTTCATTTGCTGCAGTTTATTTACTCTTGGCACATATAAATGAAGTGTGACAGACACCCTGTGGTTTCTATTGATGAGAGGATTAATGAAGCTTGTACTTTCATTATGACATCCTAAGCCATCAAGCATGAATACTTCAACAGTCGTTATTGAACATTGACACATACTGCATCGGTAATCAGAAATGACAGAAGACAAGAAGCTGGCAGAAATATGATTTTCAGCGCTCTCAAGAATAACCTGTGATTTAATATGTCCTTAATAATATATAGTTGTGGACTTTGTACACAATTTCAGACTCATTTTTAGCTATATCGGTTGTCATTTAAAAGCATGTTAAAATAAATCTTTGTATACCTGTTTTACTGAGAAGAAAGTACTACCTAACACCAACATGTTGTTACTTGATATGCAAACCATCATGGTGTCAGATGCTAGAGCATATTTTATGGATTTATTTCAATATGTAGTCTTTGTTAAATACCCTTGGCAGGCCTATGTCTTTTCCCACATATTAACAAGGAACGATACGGTAACTTCAGGCAAAGTCCTATGTAACTCCTGGAATGTCCCAACAATCACTGTAGAAAAGAGTTCCCTGATTTCAGCCATGTAGGAGAGTGATTTAATGCTGATGTGTCTCATTTGTAGATTCTTGAATGATTCAAGTGACATATCTAGGTCATGTGGAGGCATCAAGCATACCAAAGCTGTCTAAGTGTTTTGGTATCTGGTCTAGGTATTCTACTTCTTATTTCTGCTACATGGATCAAAGGTTTGGGTAGTGTATACAAGGCTAAAATCCAGTTCTTTCTCCAAAGTGCTAATCATGGTAGTGACGATAGATCTTTACTGTGGTTTTGGCTGTAGATATTACATCTCTTTGCAAAGAAGATGTTAAACAATTTTTAAATGTGGAAACTGAGGAATAGAATCCTGAAAACTTCTATTTCTTGCCTATGTTGTATTTCTAGTCTACTGCTGGGTTGCTAGGTAGTCTTGTCCAAACTAGTTCCCCTCTCTGAGTAGCAAATCCATTCTGTTTTGAACAGCCTTCTAAACTAACAGATTTGGAAACAAATAAGTGAATAAATTAAAAAACAAAATCAAGTTTCAAGGGTCAGTTTCATTTAAAAAAAAAAACAACCACCTGTGTCTAACTCTCTGGAAGTTTTGCTGCTTTATTCTATGCTTTCTCCTAAAAATTTTAGATAAATGCAGCTTGTTGTACGGACATACAAATCTTCATCTTAATGAAGTAGGGAATTTCTTTCTCTTCTTTCGGTGACTGCTATACCAAGGCTTCCAGGTGACTGTGCAGGGTATTTTTTCATATAACTTTTAAGGAAACCATGGAAAAACTGAAAAGTTACTTTTAATTGATTTCTTCCTCTACACAAATTGACATAGCTGTTCTGAGGTACTAACTTCTCATCCTGCAGTTATTCTTCAGTTTGAATTGGTCTATTTTTGAGCAGCTTCTATTGCCAACCAATTTTTCTTCTAGAACTTTTTTTTTTGTGATGTGTGTTTTTGCTGTAAAGAAACAGCTGCTGGGATAAATAGCTTGTGACTCTCTTTTGTTTTGGTGTTTCTGTTCTTGTGTTTTTCCTTTGGTAGAGACTTTTTTTTCTGTAATATTAACTTCTACATCTGAGAACAATACCCATTCCACTTGTCCTTTTTGTTGACATGGCAAGGTTTTCCATAGAAGCAGGTAATAAAGCAGCCAAAGCCATCTGTCTTTGGTAGATACAGTTTAGAGGAGGAAGTGTTGGAAAAATATCACCTACAAATGCAAGTTGCAATTTAACCTGGATTGAGAGTAGGAAAGATGATGGGAACCAGAGAGAGTTTACGGCCCTCTTCTGCCCTGTAAAGCTGAAAAGAGATTATAAAAACCTGGACATAGGTATAGACCTTCCAAGAGATGGCTGAAATCAATGGCATTTAAGTGTTTTGCTGAAAGGTTGAGGGTGCTCGCTCAGAAGTGTTTGCTGAGGGATGAGCTGCCAAATTATATAGCTGTGTGAAATAGTCTAAGCCCTTTCCTTAGCAGTGTTGTATTTACGCATGTTAAATGTTTTTTCTTTCTGAACTGAGGTCTCTTTCCTAAATATAACTACTTGTGCTCATTTTGGCTGGGATAGAGTTAATTTTCTTCATAGTAGCTAGCATGGGGCTATGTTTTGGATTTGTGCTGGAAACAGTGTTGATAATACAGGGATGTTTTAGTTACTGCTGAGCAGTGCTTACACAGAGTCAAGGCTTTTTCTGCTTCTCACACAGCTCTGCCAGTGAGTAGGCTGAGGGTGCACAAGAAGTTGGGGGGGACACAGCTGGGACAGCTGACCCCAACTGACCAAAGGGATATTCCATACCATGTGACGTCATGCTCAGTATATAAAGCTGGGGGAAGAAGAAGAAAGGGGGGGACATTTGGAGTGATGGCGTTTGTCTTCCCAAGTAACCGTTACGCGTGATGGAGCCCTGCTTTCCTGGAGATGGCTGAACACCTGCCTGCCAATGGGAAGGAGTGAATGAATTCCTTGTTTTGCTTTGCTTGTGTGTGCAGCTTTTGCTTTACCTATTAAACTGTCTATCTCAACCCACAAGTTTTCTCACTTTTACTTTTCTGATTCTCTCCCCCATCCCAATGGGGGGTGTGGGGTGTGAATGAGCGGCTGTGTGGTGCC
>NW_008824411.1:2875633-2884481 GCF_000699105.1 Pygoscelis adeliae | reverse complement strand
CTTAGTTGCCAGCTGGGATTAAACCTCAAAACTACTCTTTTTTATAAAATAGATTTTGTCTCTAAGTGTCTAAGGTTTCTGAAACAAATCTGCAAGCACTTATCTTAAATTAAGAATAAATGTATTTGTGTTGTATGGAGAGAATTAAGATTCCCCTCCTCAGCAGGGCAGGGGGAAAAATAGGATGAGAAAGATTGTGGGTCAAAATAAAGACAGGGAGATTGTTACTGATTACCATTGTGGGCAAAAAAGGCTCAAGTGGGATGAAAATTAATTTATTGCCAGTTAAAATAGATTCAGGTAGTGAGAAACAAAGACAAACATTAAAACACCTTTCCTCCCCTATTTCCCAGGCCTAACTTTACTCCTTTACTCCAGACTCCTCTACTCCCCGGAGCTGCATGGTGAGGGGCAGGGGGGTTTGTTGAGGGGTATGGTCTCTACATAGCAGTTTCTCTCTGCTCCTCCTGCCCTCTCTTCCTCTTCCCCTGCTCCAGCATGGGCTCTCCCCATGTGCTGCTGTCCTGCAGGAGAAAAAAATTCTGCTCTGGTGTGGGCTCTTCATGGGGTGTAGTCCACATCATGAAAATCTGTTCCAGTGTGGGGTTTTCAATGGGCTGCGGTCCTGTCAGGAAAACTCTGCTCTGCTCCATTGTGGGCTCTCCACAGGCTGCAGTTCCTTCCATCTGCTGTCATGTGGGGTCCTATGTGGGCTGCAGTGAATATGTTGGCTGACATGGGCTCTTCCACAGGCTGCAGGACATACCAGCTGTGGCACCATGGGCACCTTCTCTCTCTGACCTCGGTGATCTCTCTCCTGTTTCCTGCTCTTTTTGTTCCCTCCTCCTCTCTCTGTACAGTGATATTTTTTCTATTTTTGTTTGTTTGTTTGTTTCCTCTCATATGATTTCGGAGGCACCACAGACTTAGCTGATGGGCTCATATTTAGCCTGTAGTGGGCCCATTGCAGAGCTGGCTTGAAACCAGCTCTGTCCATCATGGGGCAGCCCCTGACCTCTTCCCACAAAAGCCAACCCTGCTACCAAAACCTTGCCACATACACGACATACACCTATACAAAAACGTATAAATCTTTTAAAAACAGAAAATACTGAAGAAAAGTAGACCATCTATAGAAGAAAAATGTTACTTGCATGAGTGCTTTGAATTCAAAGATGCTGTTCCTCCTATCCCAAACACATAAAAAAAAAAAACCACCAAAAATGAGATGACAAAACAACTCTACCAAATTCTCGCACAAATTACATTGTATGCCAGTTATGTCATGCTATCCTGATGCTGAAATTTGTTGAGTACCTAGTGTTCTATTTGCTAGATATTTAATGATTTCCAATTAAGTACAACCCTCTTTTGTATGTGCTACCCATACTTGCAGTGTACTAGTAGCAGTCCACAATATTGCTTACGCTTTCCTCCCGAAGATCACTAAAGAATACTTCATAATCTGGAAGTGCATCCTTATAATTATAGGTTGAAGGATATTCCAGTGAGGTTTTATTTCAGCTATCCGTTTGTTAATGTAGATGTTTGACTATTGGGAACTTTATACATGGAACTGTCTCTTGTGTTTCTCTGCTGGAATGACTTGCTCAATGAAATATAGATGCATGTGCAGTCTAATCCTAAAAATGTGAGTGCTTTTATGAAAATATAACAAATCACAGCTGAGAATTCATTTTACAATATAATAAATTGCAAATATGAAGCTGTTTATTGATAAGTTACTGTAAGCTATAGGAACTTCCCTGTTCCTAACCCCTACTTCCCACCACCACCACCCCGATCGGCCCTGGATTCTGAAGGAAATTAGTTTATTTCTATTCCTTTGTCAAATTGTGTTGAATATGCCGAAGGGAGACAAACTGAATAAATTTAATAGGAAGTCAGACTACAATCCAGAGCAGACTAGTGTTGTAATAAACTATGATTTTCTTTTTTCTTTTTTACTTAATCGAAGAGGTTGCATAGTCTTTTAGAATAAACATTCAATACCTTGCAGGCTCATATCCCTAGTAGTCCTGTGCTAAATTTAAGTTTTAATTCGGTCAAACTGTTCTGTTCCATCCATTCTTTCTATTCTCATTGGTCCATGCTAACTACTGTTCAGCAGTGATGGGATCCATCTGACTGACTGGGGCAAAAGCATCTCTGCCAGTATACTGGCTAACCCAGTGAGAAGGACTGTAAAACAGATATGTCAAGAAAGTGTTGTCCCAATATGAAGAGAAATGAAGGCAAGGAGGCAGCGGCCAAGAGGTAAAGTGCTGGAATAAGCTCTTTCTACGCCTTTTGTGTAAACAGTACAACTGGAGTGCCTGTCGTTACACAAATGCATGCAGCATGGAAAGCAAATAAGAATTAAGTCTGTGCACAGTTGCAGATCTGGATCTAGCTCAAGTTCCAAGCCTTGATTAAATTAATGAATATCACTGATGTGCTAGGAAAAAAAAAAAATCACAATTTTGTATCAAACTGATAACTCTGTATATGGGCATGTTGTCTTTCCCCATTTCTTGAAATTGAGCTGAGAGTAACTGGGCTCAAGGAATCAAATGATGAAAAGTTGGGTGATTCTTATTCTTTAATGAGACAAGCCACACTGGAGTCGCTGCTGCTAGTGATATCTTAATATGTTTGAGTATAAGAAATTCACTTTTATAGTTCTCTCTTTCTTCAGTCTATGTGTTTAGTGTTTTACATATTTGTTCTATAGATAAATATTATTACTTACTCTTTCTATCGTATCATTTGTTGCCAAAGAGGATCATTATTTGCCACCTGAATCTGGAACTGGTTCTCAGTTTGTTATTCAAATTCAATAATATAGTGTTTTCCAAAAATGTGTCCATGCACACAATTATAAATGTAGCTATACTGAATTTTCCTTTTAATCATGTCAAGACACCTTCCTTGTCATCCATGGCTGATGAAAGTGTTGAGATTTCTCTTTATAATTAGGTCAAGTTCGCCTCCTCTATCTGGTAAGTATGTAAGAAGGCGCTTTTGTTCTGTTTATACAAAGCTCTGCTAGTAACTTGCAACAAAGAGTGAAGCCCCTTACCCTGTAAGAAGAGTTATTAGAATTATTCCTTGAAGTTCAATGGAATTCAGATGCAGAGCTGTAATGAATGGTGTATCTAGAAGATATCCTTTTCTGCACAGTATGTAGCCAATTCAAAATGTCCATAATACTTACTATTACATTTTCTTGTTTTAGATCAAGACAAACAACAGGCTCAAGAGAAATTATATTTATACTTCCTCCTCCTAAATATAAGCATGTTTAAATTAGATTGAGGAAAATAAATCTCTATCTGGATTTTTAAGTTAATATATCACATAAAATATCTCAAAATTTATTCTGGTGACAGAAAATGAAGATGAAAAGGTGAGTTGATCTTTATGAATGCTAACAAATGGAAACCTGTTTAGTCAGTGAAATAGCATGGACTTTACCCTGTCAACTCCATTAGCTGGGATTTTTTTAACACGACTTGTAAATGGGGGGGAGGGGAACAAAAAAAACCAACCCATAAACACCCAAACCCTTATAGTATTCAAAATGGTCAATAGTTGTTTGCCATTGATTTCAGTGGGAAGAGAAGTGAAGTAAAGCACAGGCAATCGTAAAGAGTCAGTCAGATGAAAGGTCTGTATAGGCTTTGCATGAGTTTTGCAGGGAGAGTACTAGTTTTGCAGCAGGTTTGATTCATGTAAGTACTGGACAAAAATGTTATATTTGACTTGATTCAATTTATCACTGGGCTGTGGAATATGGGTTGTGATGTAACCTTTGCTAAGAGATATGCAAGTCACAGATGGAAGCTTGCTGAAAAAAAATTAAACACTGTTTAAGCAATTGGTCATCTGCAAGCAATGAAGCAGAGAAACAACAAAAAGTGGTGTCTGGGACACATGCAAAGTCAATCAGGCTAAGTGTAATTTGAATGGTGTTATTGAAAGGGTGAGCCAGAAAATGGATAGTTACTTCTTTGAAAGGGAAATGAGACTCAAGTGGTGATGGGAGAAGGTAAATATGAGGTCTGTATGTCTGAAATACTCCAACACTTTTGTAGGAACAAAGTCCTTGTTCAACATTCTTTTGTGAAATTTCAGAACTTAAGGTTTGTAAATATGAGATTTTTCTTTAGTGGGGGGGAGGGGAACAAAAAAAACCAACCCATAAACACCCAAACCCTTATAGTATTCAAAATGGTCAATAGTTGTTTGCCATTGATTTCAGTGGGAAGAGAAGTGAAGTAAAGCACAGGCAATCGTAGAGTCAGTCAGATGAAAGGTCTGTATAGGCTTTGCATGAGTTTTGCAGGGAGAGTACTAGTTTTGCAGCAGGTTTGATTCATGTAAGTACTGGACAAAAATGTTATATTTGACTTGATTCAATTTATCACTGGGCTGTGGAATATGGGTTGTATATATCTTTGCTAAGAGATATGCAAGTCACAGATGGAAGCTTGCTGAAAAAAAATTAAACACTGTTTAAGCAATTGGTCATCTGCAAGCAATGAAGCAGAGAAACAACAAAAAGTGGTGTCTGGGACACATGCAAAGTCAATCAGGCTAAGTGTAATTTGAATGGTGTTATTGAAAGGGTGAGCCAGAAAATGGATAGTTACTTCTTTGAAAGGGAAATGAGACTCAAGTGGTGATGGGAGAAGGTAAATATGAGGTCTGTATGTCTGAAATACTCCAACACTTTTGTAGGAACAAAGTCCTTGTTCAACATTCTTTTGTGAAATTTCAGAACTTAAGGTTTGTAAATATGAGATTTTTCTTTAGTACTGTACTGTAGAAAGGTTGGTTTGTTTGTTTTGATTAAACTTCTATTTCAGCAGAAACTACTTCTACCATGATCTTGAAACACAGCTTCATTCTACACTACTGGAGAGTTGACCTTGTTTCCTTTTTGAAAGTATTTATTATTTACAAGAAAGAAGTAAGCAGAATCTGAAAACTGAAGCTAGCTAGCAGAAGGGTCTCTTAAATGGCAAAGAAAGTTTGACTTTTTCTTTATAAAGTTAAGGAGGTATATATTACTACTTCCTGTTTCTTTTTACACTACTACCAAAGCTTTCAGCTACTAGTAGAAAAATATCAAGTAAATATCAACCATACCATTATTTTCAGAAACAAGAGATTCTAATGAAACTAAAATTGGTATATCTACATATAATAAGAGCCCCTCCAAAGTTTCATAGTTGTCTTAGAATTCCAGGTTTAGCACCATCAGTTATTATTAATTTGTCCCATTCTCTCAGAAACCGCAAAAGAGTGTGTAGAGCCTTCCAGGTCGCTCAGCAGTAGAGTCCAAGTCTGAATGGTTAAGTGGTGTTTTTTTAAATAGTGGCTAAATATTGAAAACAATGCTAAGATTTTTAGACAGTATTACAACAGAAAAATGATTTAACTTTTTATCTAGAGCTAGTACTGGACTTTGTATTTTATCTTGGTATTTGTACAGATGCCACCTACTAATTGATCGCAAATGCAAAAATTAGAAACCTTAATTAGACTAAAAGATCAGAATGTTGTTATAGAGTCCTGTCACTGACTTCATAAAATACATTTTCCTGAAGATTTAAACTGTACAAAAAAAAAAAAGGATGAGAGAATCTTGGGCACTGCTGGATAGTAAAAATTAAGTAATTTTTTCTTCGTGAGTGTTAATTACAAATAATAACAGTACTACTGGTAACAAATTGGACACTAGTCAAGATACTGACCCTTGCAACATCCAGCATAACTTTGCTGATATCCAGACTGTGAATAACTGGTGTGCTCAGTTGGTCTGAGGACGACTTTTGAGAATGTTAGGAGTATGTGGGAAGGTAGTTCTTGAGATTTTTAACAACTCAAGTTAAGAACCTTCTCTAATCAATTAATTTTATTTTAAATGAAGTACATAGTCATGTAATGATCATGGTAATAAAATAATCACTCGCATTACTCTGGATATTTAATCAAGTATAAAACAATTCTATATAAGGAAGTCGGTTGTGTCAAGTCTTCTTTCAGTTACACAACTAGGAATGGGCTTTGGTTTCTCTAGTTCCTGACAGTATATGACTCACGAATGAATGTCCTCTGTCAGGCATTTATCTTCTTCATTGTGCTTAATAGCTATAGGTGGAATATTTTTTTTTCTCTTCATATGTTCTCACATGAATATCCAGTCAAAATGAGTTAGAAATAAATTGTGCATGAAGTAAATTTTTTTCCTTGTTTTAAATTTGCTGCAAGAAAAGGTGATCTTTTTCCAAACTAAAGAGATATAGTTTAGATCTCTGTAGAGACTGTTTTGTGCCTTTAATCATTTAATTTTTTACTTTTTCTGGGTTTGACTTTGTGGCTGTGGGAGACTGCACAATGTATTCAAGGTACAAATTTGCAGAATAGCATAATAATACAGCATGTTCATAAATCTCTACCTGTTTGCTTATTCTTATGATTGTTTATTGAATATCTTCTGCTGGGTTCTGTCAGACAAGCACTGAACTTGACAAATGAGAGGAGTTCTCATGGAGATCAGACAGGTTATTTCAACATTCAAAACTGAATTAAGACCAAAATTCATATGAAAGAATAATACAGGGTGCCATCAGATGCACTTGTCTTTATCTCATTCTTCTTAATTAAGTCTGAATCAACTGAAAACAGGCAGATTTGTTTGCTCTTCCCCTGGCTAACCTCTTGCTGAAGTCAGTGGAATAAATGTTCAGTTGATGTAAATCACTGCCATTCTTGTTTAAGTTCATTGAAATCACTTGGAATTAATGTCAGTAACTTTGCTTTGTCTGCCTGAGTTGGGCACAAAAATCCAGCAATGGATAAAGTGATATTATGGCTTACGTATTTTTGTTCTCTTTTGGCATGTTGTTTGGGCAATAATGTTTCTATTACCAAGCTTTTCCTGATTTAGGGAGATCTGTCATGCATCTAGTGGTTTTCTTTAAATACAACATACTGCTGTGGCATTTTTTTCTTTCTTGATTTTTGAAGATCGTGCATATCAATTAATTACACTGTTTAAGGTAAGCTAATAACTTGCTTGGTGAATGGGCTTTGTGTGTGTGTATACATCTGTATGTCTATATAGTATGTAAGAAAAACTGTACAATCTCTTCCTCATAGATCCTTGTCTATCTCCGTTGCTGTTCAGACCCCGCTGTTGCAGCAGTCCTACTGTACATTCTTTGAAGATTTAAAATTGTCATTCCTCAAATACAAGTAACTTTTTACTGAGGATTGAGTTATTAAATAAACAGTATTTATAATTTGAGCACAACTCTTAAATGGAGATTTTCAAACATTTCTAAGCATTAAGTAATAAATTCTTACAGCTCTATATGTAGGAGGGTATTTTTTCATTTTTCTAGTAAGTTTTCATATTTTAGGGAGTCATCCAGGGTGTGTACAAATTCCCAGGCAAAACTGGACAGCTTGAGTTCTGATTTCTCGCTACTTATGAGGTGGACATAATCCTTACATACTTGCTGTCAGAAAACAGGAATGTCACCTCTGGACATAAATTGAAAAGTTTGTCTGTATATCTCTTCTTTGAATAAATATGAAAGCATAGAAAAATGATAATATAGTCTAAGGAAAGATTCTTATACTAAAAATGCACATTAAACTGCAATCACATCAACCATTCCAAAAGACTTCTTACAAGGCTGTTAAAAAAAAATTGCAAGATTTATTAAGTTGGAGGTGCATTGCTGAATATAATTCATCACATTTTATGTGTCTGTAATTATTAATGGTTGACTAAATAGGAAGGGCATTTTGGTTAGGCACTTTCCTTCTGATAAAGGCTTAACAAAAGGTTTCAATGAAGCATAAAAGCCCCCACAACCCCATCTGTAAGCGTATGTATGCGTGTGGTTTGTATTTCTAAGGATAAACCATATTACCATGATAACACACCTTCTTGCCAAAATTCCAGGCATTAACATGCATAGTTTTAATTTGCTTCATAAAGTGAGGAACTACAGAGAGCTTGGTGGGAGGGCAATAAGAGCCCTAAGCTTTCAACAGTGCAGTTCAAATGGTGCAACTAAAGGTTAACTAGTATTTGCAATAGTTGCATCTGGTCCCATCCCAGTTAGAACACCTTTTAAACAGTGAAAAGCATGTAGTCTAAACCATAGCTAACTTCTTTTTGCTATCTGTATATTGAGGAGTCATGTATTCTTGTGCTAAACTTATTTTCATTAAGAATTCGAAGATGGCCTTTGGTCACAGTCCTGAAAAATTGTGTCTGAATGTAAATTCTTCTCAAATGAAGATTCTGATAAGCAACCTGTCAATGTTCATTCTTTAGTTATGGAGACTATTTTTTATTTTTCCCTAGCTATGACAGAAATCACTTTACAGAACAAATGCAAGCTTTCTCCATTAATGAAACTCATTGATATATTGTGATCTGTCTTCACTACCACCATGCATAAGTACTATCTGCTAGAGCAGTGCTAAGTAATTATTCATGGAGACAAGACCTGAGTAGTGTAAAACAAGGTGAAAACCTAGGCAAAGTTAAATGTGATATAAGGATCATGCCAGGAGCAACTATGTAAGTGATCACACAAGATGCATCTGGTAGGTTGGATGAATAATGAGTGGGAACAAGTAAAATGGAAGGCAACAGACAAAAAGCATAGATAGTTGCTCAGCTGACCATTATAATCATAGAATCGTTTAGGTTGGAAAAGATCTTTATGATCATCAAGTCCAACTGTTAACCTAGCACTGCCAAGTCCACCACTAAGTCCCTAAGCACCGCATCTCCTTTCCTTTTAAATACTCCCAG
>NW_008824411.1:2866421-2874398 GCF_000699105.1 Pygoscelis adeliae | reverse complement strand
CTGGGACCTCCCCGGTTAGCCAGGACTGCTGATAAAGGATTGAAAGTGGTTTGGTGAGCACTTCCGCCAGCTCCCTCAGCACCCTTGGGTGGATCCCATCTGACCCCATAGACTTGTATGTGTCTTAAGCGGTATAGCAGGTTGCTAACCATTTCCCCTTGGATTACGGGGGCTTCATTCTGCTCCCCATCCCTGTGTTCCAGCTCGGGGGGCTGGGTACCCAGAGAACAAATGGTCTTACTATTAAAGACTGAGGCAAAGAAGGCATTAAGTACCTCAGCCTTTTCCTCATCCTTGGTCACTGTGTTTCTTCCCGCATCCAATAAAGGATGGAGATTCTCCTTAGCCCTCCTTTTGTTGCTAATGTATTTATAGAAACATTTTTAATTGTCTTTTATGGCAGTAGCCAGATTAAGTTCTAGCTGGGCTTTGGCCCTTCTGATTTTCTCCCTGCATAACCTCACGACAGCCTTGCAGTCCTCCTGAGTGGCCTGCCCCTTCTTCCAAAGGTCATAAACTCTCCTTTTTTTCCTGAGTTCTAGACAAAGCTCTCTGTTCTGCCAGGCCTGTGGTCTTCCCTGCCAGCTCACCTTTCGGCACATGGGCACAGCCTGCTCCTGTGCCTTGAAGATTTCCTTCCTGAAGAATGTCCAGCCTTCTTGGACTCCTTTGCCCTTCAGGGCTGCCTCCCAAGGGACTCTGTCAACCAGTCTCCTAAACGGGCCAAAGTCTGCCCTTCAGAAGAACAAGTAGCAGTTCTGCTGACCCCCCTCCTTACTTCTCCAAGAATCGAAAACTCTATCATTTCATGATCATTATGTTGAACAGGATTTCTCTGGCATACCATATGTCACATGTGCAAATAGGTTGACATAAAATTTATCAGTTTCATCCTCTACGTGTGCATTTACAGTACTCCTTTTTGCCCATTTTTATTTTCAAGGAATTTAAATATAAAAATCAGTGCACAACAGGAAGAATCAAGAGAGTTTTTGTCTGTCTTCCTTTATAAAAGTCCTTCAAAACTGTATATTTGGTGTATTTTCCATCCTGTATTTGTTCAGTTCTAGTTCAAATACAGAGTGCCAAAACAAGTTTAATTTCCTTTGTTTTATGTTTCTGCTGAAGCCAGTTAGCAAAATGTGTGAAAATTTAAAATTTGGTATCCTGAATCTCTGCTTTACCTCATGGGTTCAATATAAACATTTTACTTATTATTCAGACAGTGCTGTGTCAAAGAGTGTGAGAGAGAAGGGTTCTGGTTTATCTGGTTCACACAGTCGATAGGAAATGCTGTTATCCTGTTTCCCTAGAGTTTATAAGGAGCGTGAATGGAGGGGGGGGCATTGGGAAACAGCTCAGTCGGGGCATGAGTAGGAGATGGAGCTTAACTACTCTGCCTCTCTTTTTCTCTTTTCCTTTTGAGTGATCTCTGAGTCATCTTGGTTTTGGGGCTGGGTTTCACAAAATACCTGCTTTGTCTCAGAGGTTGCAGGAAGGGTCTACCTAGTCTGTTTTTACTTTAGAGGTTAACGTCTTGCTAGGACTTGATGAAGGAGTGACTGGGTAGCACATACAGTCATATAGAAGAAGATAGTGTGAAGAGCATGGTAGGTGGGGCCATTTTGCAGCGTATAGTATTTTCTATGCCCCAAAGGATTAAAGGACTGGATTCAAAGCAGGAAGGTGAAACATGATGCATATGTCCAAGCAGCCACAGTCATACCAAAGTCACAGATCAGTGAGGATGAATATCCTCAACAGAGAAATGTAATGGAACATGATTTGCTCTGGGACAAGGAGAACAAAACTGTCCCTGTGGATCAGGGCTTCTCCTCCATCATACAGTTCAAACAAAACATTGAAGAGGCAGGCTTCCCACTTTCCAGAATCGAGCACAGTGCATGTCCTGGACACAGGAATTTTGTGTAGAGGTATAGATTGTAAAATAATGACGACAGTCCAGTGCTTACTTGTTATTGTCCCGCTTCAGTTCCTGTATCATTATTTGCTAGTTCATTGATAGTTACTTTTAACTTCCTTGTAGTGTGAAATGGGACGCAAATCTGAGTGTTGTCTTATTTTCTTTATCTGCCTTCAAAAAAGGGACGCAGGTATTGCTGTCTCTAATAGAAATTGGCCATGGTGATAGTGTCAAAACAGTGGAAGATGGTGGTTCAAGCAGAAAAAAGATGATGCAGAGGACTACTACATGTACAGGAAGATGCAGGAAACAAGTGCAGCATTGTTCATTTTTTACAGTATCTTCTCCAGTGTCATAGCTGCTAAGTATTCTGACAATGCTCTTGCTCAGCTCTAAGATGTTGAAAATGTATTGCAGGGATGTGCATACATTTACTGCAAGATATAGGATATCAAGTGTCCTTTCACCCATTGTGTCATGAAAGAAGCTCTGGCCCTCATTAAAATGTTTTACTCCTACTCCCTAGGTGTGGCATATTCAGGAACTGTATTTTGGATACAGTTAAAACAACCTGCTGTATGTGACAAGACTGCAAACTCTGGTGACTGACCCTAGCCCCTCTGTGTTGTCATTCATCCCTAAGGCTCTCTTCTTAACAGCCTGCTATTATCCGTTAGAAGTAGTGAAAACAGTCAGCTTGAAATCACCCATTTGTGTCACCGAGTCTCCAGAAACAAAATTCAGAATGCTCTGGGAAGGGTAACGGTACAGGAGAGTTTATGGAATACTATTTCAGAAGTCGTCATTGCAATTTGCACAGGGCCCCATGAGTGTACTTCAAATCCTTGTTTTGTCTAGATCTTGCCTTTCTGATACTTATGAGTAGCCTGAATGCTTAAAGGGAGGGAAACATCAAATTAAAACAGATGATCTATAGTTGTGGGTGCTTGCCTTGCGCACTGACACAAGGGAGAGAGAAAAAAAAGAATGTGGTAAGTATTGGAGCATGCTGTTATGTAGAGGATAAATTACACTGAAAGATTTTAACATGGGATAAGCAAAGGTGTTTCATCACCATGTAAGAGAATCTGTTTTTAAAGATCTTGCCTGTTCCTATCTGCATTGTATATTAGACATAGAATTCCAGAAGTAGATGCAGACTAAGATTTTTTTCTTGTATTTGTGATACATTTTTCTAAAAATATAATAGTTTGAAACAAGGGAAATGTAATGAAAATTGGAAGCTGATGTGTATACGTTTATAGCATACAGAAGCCAGGTGTCTTTAAACAGAGCAAATTTCTTTACCATTGTGGGTATTTTATTCACCAAAACAGTTTAGTAGACCTATAACAGTGAAAATTGATCTTGTTGGCTGGAAAAAATATCACCGGCAATGATTGGGGCAGAGTGGGATTATTAACAGTATTCAGAGGCTGTTTATTAAATAAGTTTTAGGAAGTAAACAGGTAGGTTTCTGAGCCCAATCAAAGCTTTGGTGGAATTGCTATTTTTGTTGTTTATGAAGGACTGATATGTCCAATCACTTGATCTTTTAGCAATTGCAACTTTGGAAACAGTAAATTTAGCCCAGCTGTGATGGAGTTTGTGTAGGAGAGTTGTGTGTAAAATAAGCCATTATGACTTAATGTACTTCGCTTCCATACCTTAACTAGTCCTGCCAGGTACAAGAGCTCTGTTTTTGAAAGAATGTCTCTTTCAGACAGAATAGACTAACCCAGGTAAGCTTATTGCCGAGCCAGAGATTGGTAGTGCATTGTAGGGGAAGAAAGAGAGAAGTTGGGGGGGGCGGGGGGAAATCAAAGTGCTGTTTTACTGTGGTGTCACTGATGGTAACTACTGAAGGGATCAATGAAATAAAATGTATCAGCCAGCTCTTGACATTTTTTGGTTGTTTTTGTCTTCTGTGTTGTTTCTGGGATATTCTTATCAAATAATTTGGGTGGACATGGGCCTGAGTTCAGAGCATCACTAGAGGTTTCAAGTTGTTTTTTTCATAAACAGCCCTCATGACACTGCTGAACTAACTTCCTTTTCTTCCAAAATATAGTTAGAAATAGAAAGAATCAGCAATAAATTGTGTAATAACTGTAACTTTTCTTTATAGCGCGGGTAGCTAAAGCTTTAGCTTATGTTTTGGGGAAGAAGTTTGCAAGGTGGCAATTTCCACAGTTAACCTTGCAGGATTTACCTTTAGCTTACTTCTTGAAATCAAATGTGCAGAGAAAATCCTGAGTTGCCAGTTGTACAGTCAACATGTACAGTCTACATTAGAGCCACTAATACTCTATTTATAATTATTTCATGCCAAAAAGAACATTTTAACTATAGCCTATGACATCTGTGGCTCACTTTTATTTTTCTAAGACCTTCTTTATTCTGTTGCTCTCTGTGCCTGTGTATCCTTCAGCTTTCACTTCTTTGTCAAGTTTCAGATTTTTGAAGTACAAATCTGATATCTGAGTTAGATCTGTTGTCCCCTAACAGAGTTCTGTTTTGAATATAGGCTAAGTATATGATAAAAACAGTTATTAAGATTTGACAAATGTTTTCGTCCTGACGCATCGAAGGTTTTGACACTCATTAAATGATCCTGAGAATAACCTTTGGGCTTGGATGACTGAACTTGATTTTATGCTACTGCAATACCATCCTACCAGGATGATCTTATGCATTATCCTGTGTTATCTGTCTCTCTAGTTTCTGTTTAGTTTTGATCATTATGGTTTTGTATTTTAGCAGTGCTCAAAGTTTCAGCTGAACATTTAAAAGTCTGCAGAACAAACACTCTGTTAACTAATGTCTAATTAGAGAAGTACCTTCTCAGTTAATGGCAACTGAAATAAGTTTGGTGCTGTTTCATTTCACCAGAAGTCTGAATGGTCCCTTTTCTCTGCAGCTTTACATTAAGTATGTGACAGAAGTACTATTGCCAGCCCTGAACTAGTAATACAGTGTTGCAGCAGCTCTTTGCAAGCCTTAATCAAGCTCAGGTGTGTTCACAACAGTCCAATTGAAGTCCCAAGACTGCATTTACAGTACGTATGCAATACAAATTGTTAAAGAGGAAGATTTTGGTTCGGTTCATTGACAATCCTTTTGTTGCAGGGGGACTGCATTGCAGTAGGGCCTTCTTGCTGGCAATGGAGGAAATTCACTTGTTTCCAAACATGCTCTGCGGATGTGTTTTGTACAATCCATGGGGTATTTAAAAACAAACTTTACCATAATGAGGTCATATAAAATGACAGGTCTATAGCTGGTATAGTTCTATTCCTGAATGTCAACTTGGAACTGTAGCATTTATATCACTGGAGAATATGGCACTAATATGCTAAGGCCCTGAGTTGCTGTGAACATTAAATGTGTGGTGATTGAACAGTCTATGTTGTCTATAGTTAGACAAGGCAGTAGGAAATAGAATTTGGGCCAGCTTTTCCTGTCAATTACACCAGTGTTTCTGGACTAACTTTACTGACTTACACGTGCCTTAAACCAGGGTACTTGTTACTATGGCCAAGTCTGAATTGTAAGAGGTTACAATATCCAGGTGCCTAGTCTGCCCCTTCGTTAGGGTTACTGCTGTGATAACAGAACAGGCTGAAATCATAATGTCTGTATCTGAGCTCCTCTGATTCCATTTAGCATATTAACTCACACTGTCATTGAAAGCATAGACCTCTGGAGAATACGAAAAAGCATGTTCTAATTTGCAGGCTTGGGTAATGCAACAATAAAGAGCTAAGATCGATAATACCTTATATGACTACAGATATTAACTCTGTGAATGTGAGTCAGCCTTCAGAATAGAACTTGTCCTCTATTCTACAAGCTGCACAAATTTTATTGCTATACAAAGCAATGTTACAGAAGAATGGGATTTGATAGATGTCTAAACATCATTGCAAAAAAGAGAGAAGAAAAGATGAATACTGGAGAACATTCCGAACAGGTGAAAAAGATTGAGATTGGGAACAAAAAGGTACATTAGATGACTGAAGAAAATAACACTTGGAATAATGGTGCAAATGAAATGAGAGAGGAAGAGGGATTGGTAAACAACTACATGTGATTACTGTTGAGCTAGGCAGTTATACTTTCACAGCACACAGATATATAATGATATAGGAGTACTGCTTTAGTATATTCTATTTACAAAGCACTAAACTTTGAAACGATATACATATCTTCTAGGCAAAAGTTCTAAAATGGCAGTAGTGCAATCAAATAGCATCGTCATGTGCTCTAATAAGGATCACCGAGACATTAATCCCATGCATGAATTGTGATAATAAAATAATTTGCCTGAACAAGAGCTTGTCAACTAAAAGAACAAAAAATATTTTAGAACTTCAAGGTTCTATAAATTGTTCCAGGTTTCCAGTGAAAAGAAGAAAATTCCTCCCCCCTGCCCCTAATTGCCAATTAACACCTAGTTTTCTCATAAGTAACAGAGTGGGGGAAAAAGTATTCCAATTTTGTAATGGTTTCTGTTACAAGAATTTGAACATTATAAACTTTAAGTATTTCTTTCTGATCCTTTTCTTTCTGAAATTTACGGTTTGTGAAATGGATGCAAATACTGGTTATTGCTATTGTTTTACTTCTTTCTAGATGCTGCTGTGTTTAGCTTTCACATTTTGGTGAATATTGCTGTGCCATTCAGGTTACTGACCAGTGAGGGACTTCTTATGCTCCCTTTAATCTGGCTTAATTCTTGAATGGTTTATGCATGCAAATAGTGTTTTTCTTGGTGTATAGTCTTTGTTTGATTTGAAGCTTTCCCCAAAGCTTACTCACATCCCGGGTTTTTTGGTTGGTTTTAATATGATTTATTTGTGAGCTTATTTTACAAGAGTTTAATTACATTTATGTCCTCAGCTTACCTAATGTTATGTATAGTGAATTCATACCGTTTTGTCTCTTATTTCTGACTTAAGGATTTTTTTTTCTTTTAGTTTTGCTAATCAAAAAGAGGGCTTTGATTTGACACCCACACCCAGTCTTAAAGAGCAAGACTGCTACTTCAAGCCTCCTCCTTTCTTTAACACTGCCTGTGTTGGTTGCCTTTGCAAGCTTGCAGCAACACCAGACTTTCTGCACAAGGTTGTGAGCTGTGCTATCCTGAGACTTGCTTCTGTTTCCAGTTAGTCACATAAAGGTTTATGTGTTGAAATAGAACTTTCCTTGTACAGTCCGACCTCTGTTCCAGAATGAATATACAGATTCCCATGCATAGTGTGTTTCGGTGTACTTGCTGGAGTTACAGTTTTAATGCTATTTTGCAAACTTTGTAAGCAGAAGATCAATCCCTTATAAAAGCCTTACTATAAAATGATGATACATTATTAATTGGCTTTGAGAAAGTGGATTTCAGAGTACCTATGTAGTGGGCAAGCTACTCTTTAGAAATCTGTTTTAACTATGGAAAGTTTGAAAAACTTTGAGTGCGGATTGGAATCTGCCTTAAGTCAGAATAGAGTAGATGCTATGAAAGCTGCCTAATAGGTTTGGATTCTTTTTTGTTGATAATTTCCACAATAAGTTTAACTGGTTTTAATATAATACATATATAAAAGATAAGTATCATACTAGTAAATAAAATCTTAAAATACTCAAAGCTGGGGAGGAGAGTATGTACTCTGATGGATTCAGCTTCACCTGGGCTGCTTGATGCCCTGAAATCCAGGACTAATAGCAGTGTTCCCACAGATTTTTATAGTGGGTTTGCAATCAAGATAAATTGGTTTGTGTTTTTTGTTTTTTACATCCAGAAATTTTGGGCTCCCTGAACATGCCCTTGCACTTTATATAGTGATTAATCTGGGCTAATGTATCTTCATGACCTAGAAATTGGTATTTTCAACCATCTATAGTTATGAAAATAGATATATGGAAGGCCTAAGATCATGTGATTCTATTGTGATGAGGCTATATCTGTTGTAAATCAGGCTTTATCTATAGCTGCTTTGGCTATTCCTTGAAATGGAATAGCCTTGAAATGTTATTGGCCTTGGCCTTATTCCTTGAAA
>NW_008824411.1:2859342-2866344 GCF_000699105.1 Pygoscelis adeliae | reverse complement strand
GAAGCAGAACCCAGTCAGAATATTCCCCACAGCTTTTTAAAAGTAGCCATACATAAGTCATTCTTCATAAATACAGTTTGCATTAGACCACAAAATGCAAGCTTTTAAAGTTCAAAGAGTAAATAAACATTTCAGTGAAGCAAATTTACCATATGTCCTGGTTTCAGTAGGGATAGAATTAATTTCCTTCCTAGTAGCTGGTACAGTGCTGTGTTTTGGATTTAGGATGAGAACAAAGTTGATAACGCACCGATGTTTTAGTTGTTGCTAGGTAATGCTTACACTAGCCAAGGACTTTTTAGTTTCCCATGCTCTACTGACTGAGAAGGCTGCAGGTGCACAAGAAGCTGGGAGGGGGCACAGCCAAACTGGCCAAAGGGACATTCCATACCATGTGACGTCATGCTCAGTACATAAACTGGGGGAAGCTGGCCGGGGGGGGTGCTGCTTGGGGACTAGCTGGGCATCGGTCGGCGGGTGGTGAGCAATTGCACTGTGCATCACTTGCTTTGATGATGATTATTATTATTATTATTATCATTATCATATTATTATTATCATTTTATTTCAATTATTAAACTGTTTTTATCTCAACCCACGAGTTTTTCTCACTTGTGCTTTTCCAATTCTCTCCCCCATCCCACCGGGAATGGGGAGAAGGGGAGTGAGCGAGCGGCTGCGTGGTGCTTAGTTGCCGACTGAGGTTAAATCACAACACCATAACTTTAACTTTTTATGTTAATCATCAAATTGAATTCCTAAAGATTTCATAACATTTTATAAATACACAGTAGAAAACCAGCATCTTAATTATCAAAACAGTGATTATTTGCCCCTTTTCTTCTAGACCTGACCTCAAAACTCGAGTTAGTATCTGTTCCAGAATGCAACCCAAAAAAAAGTCTGAAGGTTGGGAGGCTATACCATTTTTGGGAGGGCTTCTAAGGAAATGAAAACACGTAAGTTGTGAAACCCTGATGGAATAGCAAAATGCCCTGCAGTATTTTTTCAGCCAGCAGTGTGTTAAATACAGAATTTAATTACATCTTTGGCAGCCGCAGTCACTTCATTCGAAATACCAACCTCCCCAAAGGCTTCTAGGAATGATATTTCTTTGGGCTTGCATATTTTTTTGTTCTTCACTCACAGTGAAGAGGGTACTGTATACATTATTCTCTTTTTACCTCATTAATATTTTCATTCAATGAAAATGTATGTTAACTTGAACTATGCTTTATACAAAAAAAAGTAATATAAATATAAATAATAGCACTTGCCTTTTGAAAGTTATAATTTCAGCATCTGTAGGACTGACAGAATTGCCCTTACATTGCGCCAGCAAAGTGCATAAATGAAAACAGTGAATGAATAAGAAAATAGGCAAATGGAGGACTAAGAGGAAAACCTGATGTGCAGTATGAAAAATGACCAGTCAAAAAAGATGATTTAAAAAATCTGTACTGTTTAGTATGTGTTTTACAAATACACAATATAGGGAACACTACACTGATACAGGAAAGAAATTAAGACATCTGTTCATTTATATACTGAAAATGCACAAAGAGAAAGTTGTAATTTTTCATTATTTCTTTCAAACTCAAGTATAAAACTCTAAGGTGAACTATTTTGATTGATTTTTTTTTAATGGTAAGTCTTGTAAAAACACTATAAAAATAGCAGAACAAGATGCAGAGTAAGTAACATAATTCATGCGGGCTGTTGCATCTTTCCAGTTAACAGACTTTTTTCCTCCAAACTTATCTGCCTTTTATGCATAGTCTACATAATGCAGAAATTTGTATTTTTTGTCTCTTAATTTATTCTAACCTTCCCATTATCTAATCTGTCCTTGCAACACTTCTGAGAAATTACTAAACCCTGTGAAGCACAGACTAGAATCCCAGATCAGGTTATTTTTATGTCAACTGTCTTTATTAGACAATCCCATTAGAACCTCACCAGTGACAAAGGAGGGAAACATAATGCCATCAGCACCCTTACAACGCTGCTCTCTCTAGAAGTTACTGACATTAGTAAACTCATCTTACTGCCACAACCTTTTAAAACAGTCTACAAGCTAATTTCATTGACTTATAGAACTATTTGTACTAAGCAATTCATTTTACGTTACACACTGAGGAACAAATTCTACCTTATGTTTAAGTTGACTGCATTGCTGAGATACCACCTTGAGCTAACTTTCTATCTATTTTTGTGTCCCTTAAGGATCTCATTAAGACAGCAGAGCAGTCTCTATCAAATATTCATAACCTGTAGTAAACTGAAGTAATAACCTCCTATTCATTGCAGTTTGACGCAGACACATGTTCACAGCTGGTATTACTTGCACAGATCCACAAATTCAATTTTTACCAGTTGGAGCTCTGCTTCATAATATTTTAGGTATTGCTATTGTTTTCTAAACTTTAGACAGATGCAAAGATTTTGCTTTCTAAAAATGAGCATCTTCCCAAACAGCAGCATATGACTATGTATATTTGTACATATTTTCTGCACTTTTTCTTTCTTAACTAGTTTTTTTTCTATTCCAAGAGCCTTGTGGAAATGTAATGTCATATTATTTCATCTATCACTCAGGTGTATTAATCAGTGATATAGAAACCTATGATCTTCTGAGAGGTCCAGAAATGTGCAAATGAAGTGACTATAAGAAATAACACAAAATAACCGTGCCTGGAACTTGAGTATAAGGCAGTACCTCTCCAGTGTATCACATGGACAGTAAAAGTGTGTGGAATTCAGTTATGTACTTAAATATGTTTCAGACTACAATTTCAGGAGCAGGCTCTTTGAAGTAGATGTATCTGATTCTCATTTGCATTTCTTATATAAAGGTGCCATAATGCAAATAAGTCGAGCTGGCCTACTTATATATTTGAAGTTAAGCATGTATTCCTGTATCTTGCTGAATAAGATCCTGACTTGGCAGTTAATTGACTTCAAAGCCCTTCTTTTGAATCACACTGAGTTTTTCAGCTTCAGTACTGTTTTCCACCTGAGCTGTCAGATATTTTGGCTGACCACCAATTGTGAATAACAATAGGCTTCTGTTTTGTTTTGTTTTCTCTTATGTGTTGGAATGATTGTGATGTTACTTCATTATTTTATGCCAAGTTAATTGCAAGAGGTATCTTTCAGAAAAGGAGTAGCAAAACCTAGATTAATATAAATCATTGCTTCCGCAGGACTTTTTCCGTAGGGCACTGTAAGTGTATTCTAAAACATGGAAAAAAAATTACTTGGAGTAAAATTTATCCATCAGTTGTGCAATGGCTTTGTGCCTTGACTCTAATGACAACAAAATCAAATCACAGGTGGTACCCTTAAATGAATAACATAGTAATAAAAATTCTTCTACCAAAAAACTCATTAGTGCTGTTGGATGAGAATATAATCTCTTTCTAGTGCCTCTAGTATTGAGACAGTATAGTCAGACACAGACTCTAGGATGTTTTGGGGGCTTCTACGTGATGTGATGATTGTGGTTGTCAAAATGGATTTTAAGGCTGCCAGTGAACTTCTGGTGCACAGAAAATCTTTTCTTGGAATTCAAGAACACACTTATTAATTGTATATAGTGATTGTACATAATTTAAAAAAAAAAAAACATAAACTCTTCCAGGTGATATGTTGTACACTGAAAAATAAGATTTTAATTTTACCATGTTATTTAAGCTAGTAAAGAGAATATCATAGTTTAAGCAATCAACCTTGCTGTAAAGTATTCAGTTCCATTTCTGCAGTGCTCCTCTTTGTTTTAACTGTCCCTACTGGTTAGGTTTTATACCTCTTTTATACCATTAAAATTATACCATTTGAGATTGCGTTATTTATGTCTGTTACACCAAATGTACAAAGCAGGCCTGGAGTTGACATTTTGCCCCCATTGCATTTCAGTAAAATGATTGTGAACTGGAGGTGTGTTCTTCCAGGGAGAGTATCCCAATGTTAGAGAAGGCTCAGTGCCTTCTGAAGTGGTCAGTTGTAGCTTTTTTCCTGGTATGTATGTGAAGAGAGGTGGTGCCACCTTCAATGCATTATCTGTTTTACCTTCTATCCTTTTGGAAGCAACACATTCTGCTATTTCTGGAATTCTTTTGGGGCGATCCAAAGATGTTATGTGTAAGATTCCTGCAGAAAAAAGTCTTTCTGGGTTTTTTCTTTTTCTTTTTTTTTTTTTTTCTGTGGATAAAGTGGTAAAACCCCAGTTCATGGCAAACTTTGAGTTTAATGTGGAGTTTTCCAACTCTTTTACAAGAGGTGGAATAGGACTTTCTACAAATTTGGACCTTTTTTGCTATTGCACTGTTACAGTGATCCCCTGAAAACACTGAAAGGGATGGGTGAAAACAGTCTGAAATGAAAAAAGTAATGTAACATTGTTTCCTCAGGTGTGAGACATTTACTGCATTACGCTATACAAGTTGCTAAAATAGGCAAGAGAAGAAATATTCAAGAAATGCTCATTTTGGAAAAAGCAGCTGTGAGAGGACATAGGCTATCTAAATATGTTGTTAGCAATACGGTAGTGTTGAACAAATAATACTGAACATGTTAAGCTTTGTTTACCCGCATATATCAATGTAAACTATCATGCAACAAAACTATTCCGCTTCATGATGTATCTTACTGGAATGTTACCTGGAAGCAAACTCTTTAATTTCAGTCTAGTGTTCCCTGTGAAGTAAAATCTGGAAATTTTATGTAGTTCACATGTCTGTCTCCATACAAAATGGAAAACAAAAAGATGAAAAAAAGCTGTAGTAGTTTATGATTCTCTGATTCTTTAATTTCAGTCTAGTGTTCCCTGTGAAGTAAAATCTGGAAATTTTATGTAGTTCACATGTCTGTCTCCATACAAAATGGAAAACAAAAAGATGAAAAAAAGCTGTAGTAGTCAGTCACACTTCATAACTTCCCCCCTTCTTACTGTGCTGCTCTATAAAATAACTTAATGTACCTCATGAGATTTCATGAGAAGTCTAACACTTTTTCATTCAAACCATCACTTCACAAAATTAGCAATTGCAGGAGTAGCACATATTGCTGAGTAGCATATTAGAGTAATCACTCAAAGCCCTCATTGAAAAATGGGGCCGTGAATGTGAATTCCTTCATTTCTCCTCCATTTTACCTACTTACATGCACAGATGTAGAGAGACAAAAACCCTATTTCTTTTAGTTCTAGGTGCATGGGAGTTCTAGGTGCCTATGGCGATGTGACCTTTGACCACATGTGACTACAGATCATTGACCTCGTTATTTGATCCGCTGTCAGGAATGGTTATCTCTATCTGCCTGTACCTGTGATGCTGTCCTTTATTCCAGACTCTCAGGACTGATCCTGAGAGTGCAGGCCCGTCTGCTGCACTAAATTGCTCACTCCTTGGGCAATAATATAAAATCTGTTGTTTGTCATGAAGGTCTTGAGAATGAGTTTAGAAAGTGGGGGGGGGGGAATCTTATTGATCTGGGACCCAAAAGCAGTCAGCAGTCATGGGCTGTGAGACCCCAGTCTCAGAATAGGAGATTTCCGCTCTGAAGGTCATCTTTCCAAGACCTTATGACTAGTGAAAGGAAGAATTTTTGAATTGGACCAGGCTGCCCTGCCAGGGCTGTCGAATTATCACATTCGAAAAGGTTAAAATGAGTAACAACCTGCATTCAATGTTAGAGGGGCATTCATCACAGAAAGCTTTGCAACTAAGAATGAACATCTACCCCATGGGAGAATTTCTAGCAAGGAGTAGGCAAGATACTCAAATGAAGGACTGCCAGCATTGTCATAGAGAGCAAGAGCTGCTCGCATGTTATTGGATATTGCCCTGCGATTCAAGATGCTAGGATGAAGAGACATAACCAACTATGTGAACTGTTGGCTGAGGAAGCTTGCAAGAAGGACTGGTTAATGAACAGTGGTCCCAACAGTCCTGAAGGACCATCAAAACAAGCTATACAAACCTACCCTGATATTTAGGAAGGGAGGTCAGGCCTCAGGGGCCTCTGGTGGACGTAAAAACCATCATCACTCGACCCTGAGGAGCAGGTCTGAGACGTGACAAATGCCAACAACTTAGTGGTATGGTGGCAACTATGTGTGGGGGTGGGTTTCTAGGTGCACGGGGGGACGTTCTAGGTATGTGACGTTCTAGAAATTCTGGGTGCTACTTATGTCAACTAACTTAACGTGCTAGTTTCATGGTTCCTCAGTTTACTTTGCAATACCTTACAGATTCTGACTTTTGGCTATTAGATGGTATTTCAGTTAATTGTTGTTAATCATTACTGTAAACCTTTAAGGCAGTTGCAGAATCTCCTGCTGTTTTCCAAAGACTTCCAGTGAAGTTATAAGAAGCCTTAATTGCAGCATGCTGGACCCACAGGTATATACAGATATTTATCTTGGCACATTGTAGCTTAGGTTATGAAAACATTGCCAAACGTCTTTCAGAGAAATGTCATAAGGCCCTTGCCAAAGTTGAGAGACCAAATTCATCTTTGGGGGCTATCTTAAAAGCAAAATAGTACAAATGAGATGCTAATGTCCCTTATGTAAGAATATCCCTTATGTAAGGAGTGTAAGGGCAATGGTAAATGGGTAGATGTGAGCCCTTAGTGCTGTATGCATGCCGCACATTCCAGCTAACTCCCTCCTTAGCAAGTTTTTTCTTTTAAGAAAGCCTTAGTTTCCACTGATGTTTTCCTTGTGCACTTTAACCAACCATAAGTTGCACAGGGTGTTTCTTCAGCACATTTTCAGCCTAGCTGTAAAAGATTTATGGGGTTATTTTTACAAATAGGTTAAATAGATGCATGATAATTCCTTGACTGCTTTCTTTGGCCATGTTTTACTGTGGGGGTAATAGCAGAAACTAATCTTCTTATCGCATAAAATGAGCAAGCTAAATAAGATTATGGCTATTGTCCTCTTCTAATTTCAAATGAGGATAGCTGCTAGAATTATCTCAGTTAAAGGTGAGT